>NC_142802.1:37495806-37604777 GCF_049724085.1 Artemia sp. Qi Xiang Cuo
TTTTCTCAAGGAGATGAAGAAATTTAAAGTTCTGTTCCAAATTTTTCATAGAAGATAGGGAAAGTTATACTCTGATCGTGAATATTCAAGTTCTATTCTGAATTTTACCAAAGAACACAATTCAATTCTAATTCTCCCAATGAAAAATTTAAAGTTCAGTTCTAAATTTTTCCGTAGAAGATAGGAAAAGTTATACTATGATTGCTATTATTTACCAGGAAGATAAAAAGTTTCACTTTAATTCTACATTTTCATAAATTAAGTTCCGACTTTTCTCAAAGAAATGAAAAATTCAAAGTTCTGTTTCAAATTTTTCATAGAAGATAGGAAAATTTACGCTTTGATTGTGAATATTCTTCATGAAAATATGTAGATCCACTTTAATTCTGGCGCCACTTTAATTCTGAGTTTTCTCAAAGAACTGCAAAATGTACAAGTTCTCTTCTGAATTTTCTTAGAGAAGAGAAAAAAAGTTAGCTCAATTCTGAAATTTACCAATGAAAATGAATAAGCTTTCATTTCAGTTCCTAATTTCTCAAAGACATAAAACTTTAAAGTTCAATTCTAAATTTTTCCATAGAAGATAGGAATGGCTATACTATGATTGTGATTATTTACCATGAAGATAAAAAGTTTAACTTTAATTTTAATTTTTCTTAAATTCAGTTCATTCATCTAACCACCAAAAACAATAGGCTACGTAAGTTTAGGTTGTATTAAGTTAGGTTCGGTTAAGTTATGTTAGGTTAACTTATCATGAGCGCTAAAGATACGTTAATCTAACCTAACTTAACCTAACCTAACTTAATCAAACCTAACCTAACGTAGCCTATTGATTTTGGTGGTTAGATGAATGAACTGAATTTAAGAAAAATTAGAAATAAAGTGAAACTTTTTATCTTCATGGTAAATAATCACAATCATAGTATAGCCATTCCTATCTTCTATGGAAAAATTTAGAATTGAACTTTAAAGTTTTATGTCTTTGAGAAATTAGGAACTGAAATGAAAGCTTATTCATTTTCATTGGTAAATTTCAGAATTGAGCTAACTTTTTTTCTCTTCTCTAAGAAAATTCAGAAGAGAACTTGTACATTTTGCAGTTCTTTGAGAAAACTCAGAATTAAAGTGGCGCCAGAATTAAAGTGGATCTCCATATCTTCATGAAGAATATTCACAATCAAAGTATAACTTTTCCTATCTTCTATGAAAAAATTTGGAACAGAACTTTAAATTTTTTCATCTCTTTGTGAAAATTCGGAACTGAATTTAAGAAAATTTATAATTAAAGTGAAACTTTTTTATCTTCATGAAAAATAATCACAATCATAATATAACTTTTCCTATATTCTAGGGAAAAATTTAGAACTGAACTTTAAATTTTTTATTGGGGAAATTCGAATTGAATTGTGTTCTTTGGTAAAATTCAGAATATAATTTGGATATTCACGATCAGAGCATAACCTTCCCTATCATCTAGAACCAATATGGAACCGAGCTTTAAATTTCTTCATCTCCTTGAGAAAAAAAATCTGAACTAAAGTGGAACTTTGTATGTTACTTTAGGAAAATGGTTTTGATCAATAACCTATCTCCTTTTCATTGGGTAAATTCAGAATCGAAGTTGAACTTTTCTTCCTCCGAGGAAATATTTGGAACAGAACTATAAAATTTTTAATCTTTTTGAGACTGGTCTGAATTGAATTTAAGAAAATTTATAATTAAAGTGAAACTTTTTATCTTCATGGAAAATAATCGCAATCATAATATGACTTTTCCTATCTTCTACGGAAAAATTTAGAACTGAACTTAAAATTTTTTATTGGGGAAATTAGAGTTGAATTGCGTTCTTTGGTAAAATTCAGAATAGAACTTGAATATTCATGATCAAAGTATAACTTTCCCTATCTTCTATAAACAATTTGGAACAGAACTTTAAATTTCTTCATGTCCTTGCGAAAAAAATATGAACTGGAGTGGATACTCTTATGTTATTTTTGAGAAAATAGATTTGATAAATAACTTATTTAATTTTCATTGAGAAGATTCAGAATCGAAGTTGAACTTTTCTTCGTCTGAGAAAATATTTGGAACAGAACTTTAAATTTTTTTATCTCTTTGAGAAAGATTGGAATTGGATTTAAAAAGATTAAGAACGAAAGTGACATTTTTTATCTTCATGGAAAATAATCACAATCATAGCATAGGTTTTTCTATCTTCAACGGAAAAATTTAGAACTGAAGTTTAAACTTTTTATGTCTTGGTGAACTTTAAACTGAAGTGGAAAATTCTTATTTTATCTAGAGAAATTAGAATTTAATCGTGTCCTTTGGTACAATTCAACAGAAAACTTGCACTTTTCAATCTTCTTTGAATAATTTGGAACATTATTTTAAATTGTTTCATCTCTTTAAAAAAAGTCAGTACCGAATTTCAGAAAATTTAGAATTAAAGCGAAACTTTTCGTCTTTATGGAAAATAATAACAAATCATACTATAACTTTTTCATTATTCTATGGAAAATTTCAAACTAAACTTTTAACTTTTTATGTCTTTGTGAGCTTAGAAGTGAAGTGGAAGGTTTATATTTTCTCTGGAGAAATTAGAATTGACTTGTTTTCTTTGGTAAAATTCAGAAGAGAACTTGAACTTTTCTATCTTCAATGAAAAATTTGGAACAGTATTTTAAATGTTTTCATCTCTTTGAGAAAAATCTGAACTGAAGTGGAAAATTTTCATATTATTATGGAGAAATAGAATTGATCATGTCGGAAATAGCAAATTACACACCTCAAATCATAAGTTTTAGACAGTACACACCTACAAAATACTAAGAAACCTTAGCTCAGAAAAGCCTGAAATAGCCAACTACTCATCCCAAACTGTAGATTTCAGACAACAAACACCTATGAGGGACTAAGAATCCTAGCTCTGAAAAGTCCAAAAGGCAAACTACAAATCCCAAATCATAATTTTCTGACAGCACACACCTATGAAAGGCTAAGAAATCTAGCTCAGAAAAGTCAAAAAATAGAAAACCACTCATCCCAAATCATAGGTTTCAGTCAACACACACCTATGAAAGGCTAAGAAATCCAGCTCAAAAAAGTCAAAAAATAGCAACCCATACATCCCAAAGCATAGGTTTCAGACAACATATACCGACGAAAGACTATGAAATCTAGCTTATAAAAGCTCGAAATAGTAATTCACATATCCCAATTCATAAGTTTCAGACAACATTCACCAACGAAATACTAAGAACACTTAGCTCAGAAAAGCCTGAAATAAACAACTACTCATCCCAAACTAGAAGTTTCAGACAACAAACACCTATGAGGGACTAAGATTCTTAGTTCTTAAAAGTCCAAAAAGCAAACCACATATACCAAATCATAATTTTTTGACAACACAGACCTATGAAAGACTAAGAAATCTAGTTCAGAAAAGTCAGAAATAGCAAACCACTTATCTAAAAACATATGTTTCAGTCAGCACACACCTATGAAAGGCTATGAAATCCCGCTCAGAAAGTTCAAAAAATAACAAACCCCACATCTCAAATCATAGGTTTAAGACAACGCATGCCAACGAAAAACTATGAAATCTGGCTATGAAAAGACTGAAAGAGCAAATTACACACCCCAAATCATAAGTCTCAGACAATACACACCTACGAAATACTAAGAAACCTTAGCTCAGAAAAGCCTGAAATACCAAACTATTCATCCCAAACTAGAAGTTTCAGACAACAAATACCTATGATGGACTAAGAATCCTAGCTCTGAAAAGTCCAAATAGCAAACTACACATCCCAAATCATAATTTTCTGACAACACACACCTATGAATGGTTAAGAAACCTAGCTCAGAAAAGTCAAAAATAGCAAATTAACCATCCCAAATCCTAGGTTTCAGACAACACACACCTATGAAAGGCTTAGAGATCCAGCTCAGAATTGTCGAAATTAGCAATCCACACATACCAAATCTTAGGTTTCAGACAAAACATACCAACAAAATACTAAGAAACCTAGCTTAGAAGACCCTAAACAGTATTTTACATATCCCAAATCATAAGTTTCGGACAACATTCACCTACGAAATACTAGGAAACCTTAGCTCAGACAAGCCTGAAATAGCAAACTCTTCATCCCAAACTAGAAGTTTAAGCCAACAAACACATATGGGAAACTAGAAATCCTAGCTCTTAAAAGTCCAGATATTAAATTAAACACCTCAAATCATAAGCTTTAGACAACACACACCTACGAATGGATAAGAAATATAGGTCATATAAGTCAAAAATATCAAACTATTCATCCTAAACTATAGGTTTCAGACAACACACGCCTATGAATGATTAAGAAATCAACCTTAAAAATGTCAAAAATAGCAGGTCTCAGATCCCAAATCCTAAGTTTCAGACAACACACATCAAGGAAAGACTAAGAAATCTAGTAAAGAAAAGTCGGAGATGGCAAATTACACATCTCAAAAAATAAGTTTCAGACAACACACACCAACGAAAGGCTAAAAAACTTAGATATTAAAAGTTAGAAGGAGCAAACCTCTCACCCCAAACAATTGGTTTTGGAAAAAAAATACATGTGATGGACCAAAAATCCTAGCTCTGAATAGTCCTAATAGCAAACTGGACATCCCAAATCATGATTTTTTGACAAGACACACACATGAAAGGCTAAGAAACCTAGCTCAGAAAAGCCAGAAATAGCAAACTAACCATCTCAAATCATAAGTTTCAGACAACACACACCTATGAACGGCTAAGAAATCCAGCTGAGAAAATTCAAAAATAGCAGTCCACCCAACCCAAATCATAAGTTTCAGACAACGCACATCAACGAAAGACTAAGATATGTAGGTCAGAAAAGTCCGAAATAGTAATTTACATGTCCCAAATCGTAAGTTTAAGGATATATTCGCCTACGAGATACTGAGAAGCCTAACTCATGAAAGCCTGAAATAGCCAACTATTCATCCCAAACTATAGGCTTCAGACAATAAACACCTATGAGGGACTATGATTCCTAGCTCTGAATAGTCCAAAAAGCAAACTACAAATCCGAAATCATAATTTTCTGACAGCACACTCCTATGAAAGGCAACGAAATCTAGCTCAGAAAAGTCAAAAATGGCATTCCACACATCCCAAATCATAGGTTTCAGACACCACACACCTAGCAATGACTAAGAAATCGGGCTATGAAAAGTCGGAAATAGCAAATTACACACATCAAATCATAAGTTTCAGACAGCACACACCTACGAAATACTAAGAAACCTTAGCTCAGAAAAGCCTGAAAAAGCAAACTACTCATCCCAAACTATAGGTTTCAGACAACAAACACCTATGAGGGAACTAAGAATCCTAGCTCTAAAAAGTCAAAAATAGCAAATTAACCATCCCAAATCATAGGTTTCAGACAACACACACATATGATACGCTAAGAAATCCAGCTCAGGAAAGTCAAAAATAGCAATCCACCCATCCCAAATCATAGGTTTCAGACAACACACACCAACGAAAGACTAAGAAATCTAGCTTAGAAAAGCCGGAAATAGCAAATTACGCACCTCCAAACATAAGTTTCAGTCAACACACACCTACGAAATACTAGGAAACCTTAGCTCAGAAAAGCCTGAAATAGCAAACTATTCATCCCAAACTATAGGTTTCAGACAACAAATACCTATGAGAGACAAAGAATCCTAGCTCTGAAAAGTTAAAAATAGTAAATTACACACTTCAAATCATAAGTTTCTGACAACACACACCTATGAAAGGCTAAGAAATCTAGCTCAGAAAAGTCAAAAATAGCAAACCACTCATCCTAAACTATAGGTTTCAGTCAACACACACCTATGAGAGACTAAGAATCCTAGCTCTGAAAGGACCAACTAGCAAATTACACACCTCAAATCATAAGTTTCAGACAACCCACGCATATGAGAGTATAAAAAATATAGCTAAGATAATTCAGAACTAGTAAACGACTCATCCTAAACTATTGGCTTCAGTCAACACACACTTATGAAAGACTAACAATCCAAGATCTGGAAAGTCCAACTATCAAATTACACACCTCAAATCATTAGCTTCATACAATACATACCTATGAATGGCTAAGAAATCTATCTCAGAAAAGTCAAAAAAAGCAAACCACTCATCCTAAACTATAGGTTTCAGTCAACACACACATATGAAAGGCTAAGAAATCCAGCTCAGAAATGTCAAAATTAGCAAGCCACACATCCCAAATCATAGGTTTCAGACAACACACACCAATAATAGACTAAGAAATCTAGTTATGAAAAGTCAGAAATAGCAAATTACACGTCTCAAATCATAAGTTTCAGTCTACACACACTTACGAAAGGTTAAAAAACCTAGATAAGATAAGTCTGAAAGAGAAAACTTCTCACCCCAAACAATAGGTTTTAGACAAAAAATACCTGTGATGGACTAAGAATCCGAGCTCTGAAAAGTCCTAATAGCAAACTACACATCCCAAATCATAATTTTCTGACAGCACACACCTATGAAAGGCTAAGAAATTTAGCTCAGAAAAGCCGGAAATAGCAAATTAACCATCCCAAATCATAAGTTTCAGACAACACTCGCCTATGAATAGCTAAGAAATCCGGCTCAGAAAAGTCAAAAATAGCAATCCACCCATCCCAAATCATAGGATTCAGACAACACACATCAACGAAAGACTAAGATATCTAGCTCAGAAAAGTCCTAAATAGTAATTTACATATCCCAAATTGTAAGTTTCAGACAACATTCGCATACGAAATACTAAGATGCCTAGCTCATAAAAGCCTGAAATATCCAATTACTCATCCCAAACTACAGGTTTCAGACAATAGACACCTATGAGGGACTAAGAATCCTAGCTGTGAAAAGTCCAAAAAGCAAACTACAAATCCCAAATCATAATTTTCTGACAGCACACACCTATGAAAGGCTAAGAAATCTAGCTCAGAAAAGCCGGAAATAGCAAATTAACCATCCCAAATCATAAGTTTCAGACACCACACACCTACCGATGACTAAGAAATCTGGTTAAGAAAAGTCGGAAATAGCAACCCATACACCCCAAATCATAGGTTTCAGACAACACACATTAACGAAAGAGGGGGCCGGGGAGGGCCTTTGAGGGTCTGGGGGGGCCCTTGAGGGCCGGGTGGTCCTTTGGGAGCCTGGGGGACCTTTGGGGGCTGGGGGAGGGCCTTTAGGGGCCCGGGGAGGGCCTTTGGGGGCCGGGGGGCCCTTTAGGAGCCTGGGGGACCTTTTAGGACCGGGGGTGGACCTTGGGGGGCCGGGGGAGGGCGTTTGGGGATCGGGGGGCCCTTTGGGACCTTGGGGGACCTTTGAGTACCGGGGGCTTCCTTCGGGGTTGGGGTAGGGGGATTAGAACCCTTTGGGGTTGGGGTAGGGGGATCGGAACCCTTTGGGGTTGGGGTAGGGGACCTCACGACACTGTTAAAATACAACTTGTGTATTGTAACTACCACAGAGTTTTACCCTTAAATTCTCTTCTAAAATCATCTTTTAAATCATCTTTTAAAATGTTTCTAACTGTTTCTCCGAAATAATTCTATAAAATGGCTAAAACGGTTTCGCCCAAATAATCCCTAAACGTAATTTCAGCGAGTTCCTTTTGTTTGGCATCTCTGCGCTGACACATTTCAAATTACTAAGAAACCTGATTCCCGCGCTAAAACAATTCATCGCTAACATGTTTCTTGGAGAATTGTTTCCATGGCGTTTGGTTATTAATATCTTTTGGAGTTCGACCAGTAGAGTTGTTTCCGAGGCAAAGACATTAATGACTTGGATCTATTACTGGAGAATCGTTTCTAGGCGAAAATTTTTAAAGTCTGACAGATGATGTCATTGGTTGATTGATCTGTTAAGAAAGGGGAATTATTTTGTTGTTTCTAAGGGGAATTATTGATTCACGATAGGTGAATTGAGGTCGACAGCACAGGTGTTCCAAATTCCTGGAAACTCGTAACATTCGCTGAGCGCAACAACAACAACATCAACACCTTTGGAAATTTAGGTCATTGACACACTTAGATTACGCAATCAATTTCTCAGAAATCCATTTCCCCTAGGGACTCTATGCCCATATTTGGTGTTAGAAAAAGTTGTAGGTGGCAGCACATGTGTTCGTTCTGTATTCAATAAGGCATCTCTACTAATAACAGCATAGACCAGAGACATTCCCAGAAATAATAAGGGAGTATATATAAGTTTCGCGTTTTTTAAATATTTTTCAAGTTTCTTTTATACCCCCCTCAAAATCCACCTTTCTCCAACGCAAATCCTGGTTACGGCCCTGGGAATTATATTTCAGTTTCTACCTCCACCCCCCTTTTCGCCTCTCCCTTAGAACTAATTCGGTATTTATCTGATGGCTCAATCAAAGCAAGGATGTTTTGGTATTAAAACGTACCCTTTGGCGTATCACCCTCCCTCCCAAACAATCAGAGAACCCCATTGTAGAAGTTTAAGTGCCTTTTTAAGTTTTTTTTTTTAATTTAGCCATTGATCACAGATAGTATTTGTTATTGGGAAACATAGGGACATTTTTTGCGGGGGAGTTTTCTGCGGAGGGAGGGGGAGGAGTGAATTTTCTGGGGAAGTTTTCATTTCCTTTCAATGAGGCTGTATTTTCCGTGGGGGGTATTTTCCCGGTGGGGTATTTTCCGGGGGTGGTATTTTCTGCGGGGGGTATTTTTCTGGGAGTATTTTCCGGGGTGTATTTTTTGCAGTTTTTTTTGGGGGGGGGGTATTTTCCGAGGGGGTATTTTCTGCGGGGTATTTTTCAGGGGTATTTTCCGGGTGTATTTTCCACGAGGAGT
Organism: Artemia sp. Qi Xiang Cuo; assembly: GCF_049724085.1. Taxonomy (NCBI): domain Eukaryota; kingdom Metazoa; phylum Arthropoda; class Branchiopoda; order Anostraca; family Artemiidae; genus Artemia; species Artemia sp. Qi Xiang Cuo. The sequence goes on from NC_142802.1 coordinate 37,504,708, forward strand.
ATTTTACACAGGGGTATTTTCCACGGGAGGTTTCTCCCAGGGGGTATTTTATGGGAGGTACTCTCTGGGGGGGGGGAGTATTTTCTGCGGGGGGTAAACGTTTAGAACCATCACAGATACTTACTGCGTTAATCTGGGTATATAAGTTTTCTCTCAATTGACATCGTTACTTCCCTATGAATAGATTCTAGTCCCAGGGGGGCTTAAAAAGCTAGAAATTCCAGGCATAGTTGAAACAAAACTTCTTCTGTCTCCCTTTCTCAAACTAAAACCTTCCTCCGTATTAGAGACAAAAGCTCTTCTGTGCCCCTTCCTCCAAGTGAAAATTCAAGGTCCATATGACCCCCTTCAAAAAAAGTGAAAGTATCAGCTCTCCTAAGCTGTTCCCAAAACATTGCAGATGCGTTATTTTGGTAACTTTACAGAATACAGCGTCTTTTGTTTTTCTTCACTACTTGACAATGCACAAAATTTAGGTACTATAAGAGCTTATAGTCAAAGAAGGTTCGATGCGATTGGATAAAAATAAATTTAGCCCCTCCCCCAACTAAAAATCTGAAGTTCGCTTTCCCTCTCCCATTTCATCTTCTTAGAAATTGCAGATCATGGATTTTGATGGCCTGGATACACATAGGGTCTTTTTATTTGATTTAATTTTCTTAGTGAAGTCGTAGTTCAATATTTACTTGCCTCCCCTCAAAACTCCCTGGAAGGTGACTTGGGGCGTGTCAATACAGCCAAAGTTCAAAATATTTGTCTTTTCCTTTACGTCTTCATGGTCCTTTTCACACGCCCTGTAAGTTACAAGCCTAACAGAGACATAAAATATTTGGCCTATTTTTGTGTAAAACCAAATTAGTTTCAAAGCTGATTCTACAGACGGAATTTATTTCCCGCTGTGTGATTTGATTTTTTTTTTCTATTTTGGCCGGGTATGATCAAAAGCCAAGGCAAGAAACCGGACTGATCAAAAGTCATAGCTAATCTGCAAAAATCGGGCCAATCTTTGGATTAAACAAACTTTTCTCAGTTTTTGCGACGAATTAGCCATCCTCTTGATCCATATGCTTACGGATACAAGTTTCAAATTTCTAAGAAAAAATAATCGGTTCTTTTCCGAATGAACAAATGTTTAGGAAGACAGGTAATAGTTGTATTTATGTTTGCTATGATTGTTTATTTAGTTTCTGTTTGTTTTGGGTTTCATTTATTCTTTAATGGTTGTTTTTTATATTTCTGGCTGTTTTGAGTTTGAATTATTATAGGAATTTATTTCTGCTGATTTTAAATTTAATATTGCCTATACTTTTCCTTAAAAAACTTCTTTTTGGAAAGTTTTTTTTAATGAATTTCTGTTCGTTTTTGATTGTCATGTATGCAGTTAACTATAACCTATATTTTAGGGGATAGGTATTTACATCATTTATAGCATTCCCAGAGAGGTACCTCTGGTAATAAAACATTTTTTTTACTTTTCTTTGAAAAACTTCTTTTTCGGAAAGTTTTCTTTTAATTAATTTCTGTTCGTTTTGATTGCCAAAGTTTTGGTTAATATAATTAATATTTCTTCAGTTTTTCAGGTCTCTAGCGTAAGAATTCAGATATCCAATTCTAATTTAATTGTTCTAATTGGTAGCGTTTTAGTTATTTTAATCCTCCCTTAGTATTCCCTGAAAGTTTCAGCTAAATGGCATCAGCCGTTCCTGGAACATTTCAGATACGCCCTTCTGACAACCTAGATGTGCATCGTATGTTTTGATTGAATATTCTACCCTTAACCACTTCTGAGATATTACAGATATACTCTGTTGATGACATTGATGCACATAGTGTCTTTTTAGCTAGTTGAAAATCCCCTTAAACGTTCCCTGAAGGTTCAAATACTGTTCAACATACTCTTCAACAAGTTTCAATTTAACGGCCTCAACAGTTTTTTAGATATTGCTGAGGGACCCATTTGACAATCAGCAGGCAAATAATGTGTTTGATTTTGTTCAATGTCCCCTAACATTCTTTGAAAGTAGTCACAAGTAAATACAGTACCAGTTGCAAGCAGTCGCTATCACTGTCGCAAGTTGTCGCAGTCGGAAGTAGTCACTGTTGCATTCGCAACTAGTCACACATACATCCGCAGTATTAATAGTATTTTCGGACGCACCCATTATCAAGCATTCCCCCTTACCCAATGATAAATCATGCATGTTAAAAATGAACAAATTGTATAATTTGCAATTCTTGCCCCGTGGCTGTGGGGGAATTTGATTTCTAATCAAATGAACCTCCACCAAATTTTATCATCCCCACCATAAAAATCATATATGCTCAGGGACATAGCTTACAACCCTTGCTCTGGGGGGTTGTGTCAACCCAAGATGCATTGTTACATGATATTTGGACTATTTTGAACAAAATGGCTATATCAAACTGCTGATGAAATGCATTTGTTGAAAAAAGCGTGGCGGGGGACTAGTTGCCCTCATATCACTTTGACCCTCAAAAAGAGAACTAGGACGTTCGATTTTTAATAAAATGAGCCTCCTTCAAAGTTTACACGACCACGTTTTCCACAAAATCCTTACATATCCCCGGGACATAGCTTGCAACCCTTCCCCATGGTTCTGGTGGGTTGCATCATCCCTGAAGACATTATTATATGATCTTTGAACTATTTTGAGTAAGATGGCTATCTCAAATTTTTGATAGGATCCTTTTGGGGAAAAGAGGGCGTGGGGGGGGGGGGGCTAGTTGCCTTCTGATTACTTTTGACTCTATGAAAGGAACCAGAACTTTTCAATTTCCAATCAAATAAGGATAAAATAAAAGTTCAAAATAGGGATAAAACCCTTTTTAATAGAAGGTGTATAGAAATTCACAAAAAAAGAATTTCTATACACTGTCTATTAAAAAGGATTTTATCCTTATTTTGAACTTTTATTTTATCGTCATGGAAAGGCAGTGTGATCTCCGAAATTATCTACAATCAAAACAGCTACCTTCCAAGTTTATACGACCCCTCCCCCTTCCGGAGAAATCTTAAATGTCCCTGGGGCATAACTCACACTCCCTGCTCTTGGGCTTTGGGGGGTTGTGTAAAGCCCGGTGGCATTGTTATAAGGTCTTTGGACTATTTTGAACAAAATAGCGAACTCAAGTTTTGACCGGAGGCATTTGGACAACAGATGGGACGAGGAGGGCTAGTTGCCCCTCCCCCAATCTTTGACTCTTAAAAAGGGAACTAGAAATTTCAGTATCCAATCAAATGAGCCTTCTTTAAAGTTCATACAACCAGGCCCTAAAAAAAACTTTTATGCTCCCGGGCTATAGCTTATGACCCTTGCCCCCGGGCTCTAGGGGGTCTTGTCAATCCTGGAGGCATTCTTAGATGATCTTTGGAATATTTTAAACAAATGGCAGTGTCAAAATTTCGATCGGAAGCATTTGGAGAAAAGAGGGTCTGGGGGGCTACTTGCCCTCCCATCACTTTTCACTCTTATAAAGGGAACTAAAACTTTCATTTTCCGATTATATGAGCCTTCTCTAACGACCGACTATACGACTACCCTTTCCAAAAAACTTTATATGCCCTCGGGGCATAACTGTCAACCCTTGTCCCAAGGATCTGGGGGGCTGTCAGCCCCAGAGGTATTGTTATATAGCCATAGGGTTATTTTGAACAAAAGGGCTCTCTCAAAATTTGGATTGGCTACATTTGTGGATAAGAGGGGGGGCTAGTTGCCCTCCGATCACTTTTGACTCTTAAAAGGGGAGCTACAACTTTCAATTTCCATTCGAATGAGCCTCCTCCAGAGTTTATAAAACAACACCTCCCATAAAAATCTTATATGGAGACATATACAGTTTGTTTCATAAAGTTTGTTAAAGGTGGTTTCAGGCTCGGGGGCACTATTATATTATATGTAGATTATTTTGAACATAGTGACTGTCTCAAAATTTTGATCAGATGCATTTGAGGGAAAGGGGGCTTGAAGGGAGGGGAGGGGGGCTAGTTACCCTCCGATCACTTTTCACTCGCAAAAAATGAACTAACATTTTCAATTTCCAATCAAATGAGCCTCCTCCAAAGTTTTTACTACCATCCCTTTCATATGAACCTTACACGCTTCTGGGGCATAACTTACAACACTTGCTCCCGGGCTCTGGGGGTTGTGTTAAACCCAAAATATTTACCCCAAAAGACAATTTTGAACAAAATGGCTATCTGAAAGTTTTGATCAGATGCATTTTTAGAAACGAGGGCATGTGGAGGGGGGGGGGCTAGTTGCCCTATGATCACTTTTGACTCCTAAAACCCTAAAAGAACATTAGAACTTCCGATTTTCAATCGAATGAGATCCCGCCATAGTTTATACGACCACTCTTTCCATATGAAGCGCTTTTGGAATTTTTTATTTAATAAAACATAAATCATTGAAGCCTTATGGCCTTTACTATAGGCGACACTAGCGTTGTCTCTGATGAGAGGAACAGAGGAAGGGTTAAAAAATATTGGCTCAGAATTTCTTAAAAAGGTTTGGCAGTACGAGGCCTTATTGTCCTAGAATCTACTAATCCAAGTAACCATTTAGATTGAAAGAAACCGCGTCTATACAGGGTAACAGCATAGCATATTATGCATTATCTTAAAATCAGCTGAGGGGAACGAGATGAAATTTTCATAGGGTACTGGGGGTCGAGTGGACCTCAGGTTTCAACTTAGAGAGAAGGGCAGAGGTAAATCGGCAGAGACAATATATCCAGATTATCGAACTTGCATATCTGCAACAACTCGTTAACTGCTTGTGGCAATTGAACTAAAACTTTTGGGGAGGAGAGAAGGCAAAGGACTTCTTACTTTATTTTTGGAAGGAAGAGACATAGAGTACAACAAATATGTGTCCCTTATCTGCAAAAAGTTTTGGCACTACACGTCCCAGTAGAACTTGGCATCTATTAATACTGAGGTACTGTGGCGAATCAAAAGACATCATATTCACCAAGGCTATGAAAAAAGTGTATCTATAATAACTAGAGAAAAGCTGGTGCGATCACGTTCATACTTTCAAAAACTGCCTGGGGTGGGCGAGGGGACCACAAATATGATGTTTAATGAAAAGGATAAGAGAACAAAAACTTTTTTTTTGTCTCCTAAACATTAGTTCATTTGGAAAAGAACTGATCATTTTTTCTTAGAAGATTGAAACTTGTATCTGTAAGCACATGGATCAATGCATTGCAAAAACGGAGAGATGTTTGTTTCATCCAAAAAATCGGTCCTATTTCTGTCTTTTGATCAGCTATGACTTTTGCTCAGTCCAACTGCTAGACTTAGAACGTTTTGGATAATATATAATTCAAACTCAAAACAACCAAAAATTACTATTCAAGAATAAATGAAACCCAAAACGAACAGAAACTAAATAAACAATCATATAAACATACAACAAACATACAACAGGTAACTGTCTTCCAAAACAAAAACTTATATACCCTCGGAGCATAATTATCAATCCTTGACCCCGGGTTCTGGGGGTTACCAGCCCCGGAGGCATTGTTGTATAATCGTCAGACTATTTTGAACAAAATGGCTACATTAAAATTTGGATCGGCTGCATTTGTGGAAAAGAGAGTGTGGGAAGGGGGGAGGGGGTGGCTAGTTGCCATCCAATCACTTTTGAATCTTAAAATGGGAACTAAAACTTTCATTTTCCAATCAATTGAGCCTCCTCCAAAGTTTATACAACCACGTCTGCCATAAGAAACTTATATGCCCCGGGAAAAAATTTACAACCCATGCCCCCAGGCTTTGGTGGTTGTATTGACCCGGGAGGCACTGTTATATTATCTTTAGATTATTTTGAACAATATATATATATATATATATATATATATATATATATATATATATATATATATATATATATATATATATATATATATATATATATATATATATATATATATATATATATACATATATACATATATATATATATATATATATATATATATATATATATATATATATATAATATATATATATATATATATATATATATATATATATATATATATATATATATATATATATATATATATATATATATATATATATATATATGAAAGGATGCATTTGAGGGAAAGAGGGTGTGAGGAGGGGGCTAGTTTCCCTCTGATTATTTTTTACTCGCAAAAAAGGAAGTAACATTTTCAATTTCTAATCAAATAAGCCTCGTTCAAAGTTTTTTACTGCCACCTCTTCCATATGAATCTTATATGTCCCAGGGGCATAGCTTACAACACTTGCCCTTGGGCTGAGGGGGTTGTTTCGACCCCAGAATATGTCTTACTGATCTTAGACTATTTTGAACAAAATGGCTATCTCAAAATTTGGTTGTGTGAGGGGCTAGTTGCCCTCCAGTCACTTTTGACTCCTAAAAGGGCACAAGAACTTTCAATTTCTAATTGAATGAGCCCCTCCAAAGCTTATACAATTTCTCTTTCCGGGTGAAGGGCCTCTGGAAAAAAATTATAAAACATAAAACGTTGAAGCCTTATGGCCTTTACTATAGGCAACGCTATAGCGTTGCCTTTGATGAGGGCAACAGGGGAAGGGCTCTAAAATTTTGGCTCACAATTCTTTTAAAAGGTTTGGCAGTGCGAACCCTTGTTAGACTAGAATCTACTTGTGGTCAAGTAACCATGTAGATTGCAAGAAACCGTGTATGCACAGGTTATCAATATAGAATATTTGCATTATCTTAGCATCAACTGGGTGAAACGAGTTGGAAGTTTCAAGGGGTAAAGGGGGCCAGGTGGACCTCATGTTTTGACCTAGAGGAAAGGGTAGAGATAAAAAGACAGAGACCATATATTCAGATTACCGAACTTGCATATCTGCAACAACTTGTTAACTGCTTGTGACAGTTGAGCTGAAACTTTTCGGGAGTAGGAACTTTATTTTTGGAAGGTAGAAATGTAGAGGACAACAAATATGTGTCCCCGATCTGCAAAAAGCTTTGGCGCTATCAGTTCCATTAAAACTTTGAATATACTAACACTGGAATACTGAGGCGAATCAAAAAACAGTATATCCACCAAGGTTATAAAAACAGTGTATATAAAGCTTAGAGAAAGGCTGGTGAGATCAAGTTCATGCTTTCAAAAAGTGCTTGGGGTGGGTGAGGGGACCACAAATATAATGTTTACTGAAAAGGATAAGAGAATAAAAATGTTTTTGTCTCTTGGACATCTGTTCATTCGAAAAAGAACCGATAAATTTTTCTTTAAAAATTGAAATTCATATCCGTAAGCACATGGATCAAGGGGATGGCTAATGCACTGCGAAAACTGAGAAACGTTTGTTTTATCTAAGAATCGGCCCCATTTTTTTTTTTCAGATCAGCTATGACTTTTGTTCAGTCATGTTGCTAGACTTAGAAGGTTTTGGATCGAACCCGGCCAAAAGAGTAAAAGATTCAGGATGCATAGTGGTACTTAAATTTCGTCTGTAAGATCAGCTTTGAAACTAATTTGGTTAAGCACAAAAATGGGCCCAAATATTTTACGTCTCTGGTAGGCTTTTAACTTACAGGACATTTGGATAGGGCCAGGGATACCTCAAGGAAAACACAAATGTTTTGAACATTTCTTGTATTGACACGCCCCAAGTCATGTTCAACATTTAAGTAAAGTTTTCACTAATGGTATCTGATCTCCACCAATGCGGAATCTAAAGAATTCTGATTACGGCATGTTACATCTTCTTGAAAATCTGTTTGATTTTCCCTGAAGCTGGTATTCAAGAATTTTTGAGGATATTGATTGCAAATTTTAAGCTTCTTTGCGTGGCTTCTCTTACCACAAATAATCCCAACAATACATTTCTAGCTCAAATTTGTTGATATTATTAATAAAGTTTTTAACCAAAATTACTTTAAATGGTACATACAAAACCCTGTGACTTAAAAAACGAACATATAATATATACCAAAAGTAATATCTTTGCGTGACAAGTAAAAAGCGAATACTTAAAAGTAGCAGAAAATGGTATATACATGATACTAAACTTAAGACTTGAAGTATATCTACGAATGAGGAAAAAAAAACAAAAACATAGAGAGTTGAGATAAAACAATGAAGTTAAACTTAAAATGACCACAAATTTGCACAAGTAACGGTGATGTAGACACCTTTTAACTCCTCCAAGGACAAAGGCCATTTGCACGATGCTGAAAATAAAATATATTTTTGTACTTCTGTTTCCTTTTTACAAAATAGCTCAGCTGGAGCCCCAAAGTTGGTAACCCTTCTTAAACTTTGGTAAAAAGCAAATCAAAGGCGAAATTCTGTTTTCAGGGAATCATAGACATGAATAATAAAATCAGAAGTAAGAAAATTATAACGTCTGAAAACGGCATATAAAAACATGATTGCAGAACATTTTGAAAAAAAAAATCAGCAATGATTTTGCAATCGTTTCCAAATGAATGATGTCCTTCCGTTCCGTGAACTATTGTCTGTCAAATGAAAAGACACCAAATTATCTAAGACCACTGGAGAGTTAGAAGCACTTAAATATATTGCAAAAGTTGGACGTGAAGAAAGGCCAAAGGTCGATTTTTGGTAAAGTGTATCTTTGGTCAAGATTATTCTAGAGAAACAATAAGGGTATTAAATCTTGAATTTCAATGTATACTAAATATAGTTAAATCTGACACATCGAGACAACTTTCGTTCCAAAATATTTGTGGATCTTACAATGTTTGCCTGCACACAATGGGCGGGGGGATTTCGTACAGTTATTCAGAAAACTCTATTCCTTCAAATACCCTCCCCCTATAAAATAGACAAATTATGTGAAAATGTATAGTAAATTATGGCATAACCGTTGAAATAGAGAGCGTTATGGATGCCTTGTACCAGAGGGAACTCTTCCCCAACTGCGTTCGTGTTTCCCTCATAAAAATCAGAAATATGTGAATAAAGTGAATAAAGAATATCCGATACAGTTAAGGGCGAGAAGAAATAGTGTGATTTGGTCTATTTTTGGACAGATGATTCCCCCTTCTTTATTCCAAAATATGAAGGATTCAAACGATCAAGTTTTAATAATCGAAATATCGATCGACGCTTCGATATTATGCCCGCGCTCGATATCAGCAAATAGTAAGATGCATGTTCAAATACTCGTCCCTTTACAGAGCGAAGAATTTACGGAGTCCTGCTAACATGCTAGTGGTCAATTTAGCAGTTGCCGATTTCTTCATGATGCAGACACAAGCACCAATGTATATTGTAACCGTATTTAGCTCCAGATGGTGGATTTTTAATTTTCTATGGTGCAAGAGCTATGCATTTGCAGGAAGTGTCACAGGTAGATACCCAAAATCCCGATTATCCTTAGTATTGGCATTGTTGTATAAATACTATATTTAATTTGGATAAATTTTTGCTCGAAGGAGATCTAGTCATAATTTGCTTTTTCAGAAGACCTATTCTATCAACATTTTTGTTCCACTTACCCTCAATTTACTTATCTTAAGTAATATTTTTTTACGTACTTTTAAGCTAATTTTTCATCCTCTAGTTACATATTCTTAATTTTTTGGCTTTACAAGATTTTAAAGCACCCTGTTTGACAAAAATTTTACATTTTCCACGAGTCCTTACACTGTATGCTTTAGTTTATATTTAATAAAATGAAAATTCAGGTGGTATTGGAGAAACCAGTTAAGTTCACATCAAAAAATTAGCTGGACCTATCATGCCAAGGCCCCGTGGAGTGTTGCAACAACTCTCACTCATGTTGTATCGTTACACTTGATAGATAAGAATCTATCAATTGAATTAAAATCAAGCAGTTGCGGGCATGCATCAAGCCATGGCTAATTGTAGAAAAAGACAAGACAGATAGTCCGAGTGAGTGAGAGGTAAATCTTCCCCATTCAACACTTTTTCCATATATATGCCTAATCATCGCTACCAAGCATTTTGGGTAAATTCATTGATGTTTTAGAAAAGGTATATTTCAGGGCAGAAATTAAACAGGAAAAAAATTTAGCCTAGGCTACTAGGCCTATTAGGTTCTACATTCAACAGTCTTTTCAAACGGTAATTTTCCTGCCCCTCCCCCATGATAATACCAGATATAGCCCTTGGATATAGACTATGATATATTTTACTGAGTTTTTGCTTTCTTTTTTTAAATGGCTTCGACTATTTTGTATAATACTTAGAGTACCCTCTTCATCTTATTTTTTTAGTTTGCATTATCATTATTATTGTTATAATTTCAGATAAACAGTAGATTCATAATACCAATTCAGGAAAGAAACCTGAAATCAATAAACTTTTGTATATAGCGTAGGGTAATACCTAAATTGATACAAATATTTTGATTAAAATGTGTGCTTCATAAACATGAGCTATTCATTCAGAATCTTGAATATGATCTAGATAATTTTAGAAAGTAAAGGACTGGCAGTGGTTGGGACTAGCCAAAGCTAATTATGATTGGCTGACTAAAATCAAGGAACACTTTTTTAGCATTAAAACATGAACAAAACTTACCCTGTCTAAGATTCAGCAGTATTTTCCAAGTTAAAGCTCAAGCTTAAAGTGTATGTTCATCACTAGGCTCCGCTATCGACTATCAGTACAATAAAATTGTTAATGTTATATATGACTAAAATATTCATGGTAGGGCTAATTGCACATTTATTAAGAAAATTTAGACCAATCCAAAAGTGAAACAATCTGCTTCCTAGGTGGTATAACATAAATTTCACATTGATTTAAATGTTGAAAGGGTGATTAGCTATCGACTATTGGGTATCTTAGCCTAGGGCTATTTTCTATCTGTGTAGTGAAGTAACATAAGGAGTTATTAATAGTGGTTGTTAATCTGGCCCATGGAGGGGGTATGAGGTACTGTCTTAAGGGTGACTAATACTACGGTAGCGTTTCCTTAGGATTGGCCTGACTAATTACACGAGGCATACTTGCTGGGGATAGATGAGAAGCTTAAACGCTATAGAAAGGCTTGGTACAATTATGATTACTTGTATTAAATTCTAAGCAGACAACGGTACAGGACATGACTTAGGTTATAGAGATAATCATAAAATAACACATAAAAATTATAATTAAATCATGTAGCACTTAAAATGTTCAAGGTATTCCTGAGTAAAAAGGATCAGATGTTACCCGAGCAATATAGGATGAGAAGTTGCTATATATCATAAAATGTATCTTTTATACCTTAGGTCAACTACCAAAAAATTGTCAGGCCAAATTTTAATAGTATTTTCACTTTTTTTTACTATATATAGGAAAAAATATAAAAAAAACAAAAATTTATGTTTCAATTTGCTTATACTTACTGCCAGCTACACCCTCTACTTTATTTGAATAAGGGTAAATTTCAAAAAATACAAAATGATTATAAATGTTAGATTACAAAACATAAATGTTAGATGGTAACTTGTATGTTCAATACAATGTTCGAAACATGTTAACAATCAAAACACAATGGCATACGTTAGTTTATATATAACTAGACCAAATGTTTTTTTTAGATTTTTCATAAATGCTATTGTAAATAATAGGTCATGTTCGGTCCAGACACATGCCTTTTGATATGGTTTTAACGTGTTTTCCTAGGAAACGTGGTAGAAAATATCACTCAAACTATGGCTTGATTTTGAATTCTAACAGTGTTGCAATAAATGGTTATTATCTAATCATCGTATTTTTTTTTATAGGCATCGCTGCCATTCTGACAATGGTTTTCATAGGTTATGATCGTTACAATGTGATTGTAAAGGGAATCAACGGACCAGTGGTAACAAAGTTAAAGGCAGCAATATTTATCATATTCATCTGGGTTTACGCAGTTGGAATAAGTCTTCCCCCTCTCTTGGAGGTTTGGGGATCCTATGCCCTTGAAGGAATGCTTACAACTTGCGGCATTGATTATCTCACTGAGACATTTAAAGTCCGGTCTTATCTTCTTTTCATTTTTTCTGGTTCTTATGTTTTGTGCTTGAGCTCCCTCGTATTCTTTTATTCTCAAATTGTCAGTGCAGTATGGGCACATGAAAAAACACTTAAGGAGCAGGCTAAGAAAATGAATGTGGCAAGTCTTCGATCAAATGCTGTAAGTATCATTATATTTGTTTTCCTTGTTTTGTGTCACTAATTAAAAAAAAAAACTTTCTCCGCAAAACAAGTTTTCACAGAAAAGTAAAGAGCTTCATTAAGCCAAAATTGAGCAGGAATAAAGTAAAACAATCTTCCAAGCGTAAAACTACCACAAATAACCATCAATAAATAAATAAAATCAAAACGAACAGAAATCATAGGCAGTGATCATAGACAGATATCATCACAAAATGATATTGGCGCAATATACATTTTTTTATTTCTGTTTTTTTCTTTGTTTGTTTTAAACCAGGTTACGTCATATAGAAGCAGTTATCGTAGAAACTTCAAAAGGAGCTCACTCAATTGGAAATGAGAGGGTTATTGTCCTTTTTAATAGTCGAAAGTGATTGGAGGTCAACCAGCCCCCTTCCACGCCCATCATTTACCCAAACTCATACAACTGAAATTTCGAGATAGCCATTTTGTTCAGATAGCCATTTAACTCCCCTCCCTCACAGCCCTCAGGGCAAATGTTGTAATTTATGTCCTGGGGGTATACAAGGTTTTAATAGAAAGGCTGGTCGTATGAACTTCAGAGGGGGCTCATTGGGTTGGCAGTTAGATGATCTAGGGCCGCTTTAAGAGTCAAAGTGATCGGAGGGCAGCTACCCCACCTTCACACGTCGTGTTTTCCTAAAATGCATCCAGTAGAAATTTTGAGGTAACCATTTTATTCAAAATGGTCCAAAGACCATATACCGAGACTTTTAAGGTTGAAACAAACCCTCAGAGCCGGGGGGGGGGGGGTTGTAAGTTATGACCTGGGAGGCATTTAAGGTTCTTATGGGAGAATCAAAACAAACTATGACATAAAAACAAAATAAACTATGATATGTAGATTGACAAAATGGTGACAAAGCAATGTAACAATAACGGCTTTCATTATTAAGTTAGACGTTTCAGGGTAAGTTGTGGTGGATTTTGAACTAGCCAGCAATATAGCTAGTAATATCATTAACATTTTAAAATAGCAAATTTGGTTTGAAATGAAACGTTTTAATGCTCTTTTTAAGAGTCTAAATCGATTAGAGGGCAATGAGCCCTCTCTTTAGCTCATAATTTTCCAAACACTCCCAATAAAAATAGTAATTACTGTCTAGTAATTACTTCTCTAGAGTTATTGGGTTTGGGTAGGTCAGCCCTTCATAGTTATGCAATTTGTCCATTATGCTTAAAACTAAATGTTGCTTTAAAATTAGATCAAAACGCACTGTGTGTATGCTGGTTGCCAATAAGACTTCTTAGCAATATCTCAAGAACAACTGAGGGTTATAAGTTCAAACTTTTATTCAAAATTTTATACTTTTATTACTACTTCTGCTCTTAAAATTGAACTTAATCAAAAGAGTTTAAGTTTCCCTAAGCTGTCAAAGAGAATAGAAAGATTTTTTGGGAATTGTATTAGCTTTTATTTTTCTGGTCAACAAGAGGAGGTATAAAACTAAATTAAACGCTACTATTTTTATCACAATTTTCAAAAATATGTATGTTGTTAAAGGTTGTTGAAAAAATTTCTCCAGCATACAAAGAGCAGGCCGAACTAAAAATCTTTAAAGAAAAACCCAAGAAGTTTTAAACTATATTTTTTTCCTGAAAAATGTCATGCCAATATAAAACGAACTGTCAAACAGTTCGTGGTAACGAACTGTAAGTAAGGAGCGACTCGGCTCAATGGTAACCGAAACTCTAAAAAACGGAATTTTGATACCATAGATAAATCAAAAGTATCAAATTTTCGTTCTGATTTCAAATATACAAGTTTCATCAAGTTTAATCTTACCTATTACAAGTTACGCGCCTGAGAAAATTTGGCTGATTTTCGAAAAAGGGGGAAAGACCCCCTAAAAATTATAGAACCTTAATGAAAATCACACCAGCATATTCAGCGTATCAGAGAACCCTACTGTAGAGGTTTCAATCCTATCTAGAAAAATATGGAATTTTCCAATTTTTGCCAGAAGAAAAATCACGGATGCGTGTTTATTTATTATTTTTTTTTTCTCAGGGGTAATCGTATTAACCCAGTGGTTCTAGAATATCATAGGAGGGCTCATTGGAACGGAAATTAAAAGTTGTAGTGCCCTTTTTAAGTGGCCAAAAAAATGGAGGGCAACTAGGCCCCCTCCCACACTTATTTTTTTCTCGAAGTCACCCAATTACAATTTTGAGATAGCCGTTTTGTTCAGCACAAAAGGGTGACAAAGCAATTTAACAATAACGGCTTTCATTATTAAGTTAGACGTTTCAGGGTAAGTTGTGGTGGATTTTGAACTAGCCAGAAGACACTATGTATATATTTTTAATACTACTTCTACGGTTACTGTAACTAATGACACTAAAGGCATTTAATTGAAATTTTTAGGGAATGCTTAGGGGGAGTTTCTATTAAACGAAAAAACTAGATACATGCAGTTATTATTAGGGCACATAAGCAATGTCATAGAAAGCGCTGCTCAATAATAGCTAGTAATATCATTAACATTTTAAAATAGCAAATTTGGTTTGAAATGAAACGTTTTTGACCCAGACCTAGTGGTCCTAGTGGTCCCACCCAATTAAAATTTTGAGATAGCCATTTTGTTCAACATAGTCGAAAATCTAATAAATATGTCTTATAGGATGACTTAATCCCCCACCGTTCCCAGGGGAAGGTCTGCAAGTTATGAAATTTGCCCATTGTTTAAATATTGTAGTGGTGATTGTGAAGTATACAGACATTTTCAGGAATGATTTATTTCTGATGGGGGGCTGGAGGAGGGGGTTAATCGGGAGAATCTTTCCATTGAGGATTTTTTTTTGGGTAAAGGACATTTCTATGAAGGGGGCGCCGGATTTCCAAGTATTATTTAAAAAACGATCAGAAATTAAATTAAAAAAAAACAAGTTTTTTCAACTGAAACTAAGAAGCAACGTTAGAAATTAAAACGAACAGAAATTATAACGCATATGAGGGGGGTCTCCCCCAAGTCAATACCTCGCTCTTTACGCTACAGTTTTTTTTTTAGTGCTTTCAAAATAGCTATCTATTCTAATTAAACGGTATTTGTGATTCAGGGGTTTGTGAATTAAATTTTTTTTTAACTTTTAACGTAAAGAGCGTGGTATTGACTAAGGGGAGAACCCCCTCATATACGTAATAACATATACGTAATAAACAAAACAATAAAAAAAAACAAGCGATACGGCTCAGTAGTAATCGAACTTTTAAAAACGGAATTTTGATGTCAATAAATGTATCAAAAGAATGGGCTTATAATGCTAATTCTAAATATATAAATTTTATTTATATATTTATATAAATATAAGCTCATATCTGCTCATATCTAATTATTTATATATTTTGAGCTTATAAGCTCATATCTGCAAAAATCTGCAACTTTGTATTTTTTGCCAGAAGAAAAATATACGAATATAGAAGTTCGTTACGTAAGTTTATTTGTAAATTACAGTAGAGATGCCCTAATATCTCCGGTACCCACACCAAATATGGGCATAGAGTCCCTAGGGAGATGGATTTGTCAGTGAGAATGGAAAAACAGGAACTTTCTCACATTTATTTGATGTTTTTCATGGATGTTTTATGGTTTTGTCAGTGAGAATGAAAAAACAGGAACTATCTCACATTTATGTGTGTTGTTATGGAGTTTCTCAGTGAGAATGAAAAAACAGGAACTCTCTAACAGTTATTTTATGTTTTTCATTTATATTTTATGTATTTTTTCACCGAGAATGAAAAAAAATAAACTCTCTCACATTTAAGTGTGTTTTTATGGATTTTGTCAGTGAGAATGGAAAAACAGGAACTCTCTCACATTTATATCTGTTTTTATGGATTTTGTCAGTGAGAATGGAAAAACATGAACTTTCTCACTTTCATGGATTATTGAGTCATTAATCAAATTGTTTCCAGGCAAAGTTAATTAGTGTCTGACAGATGACGTCAAGTTAATTAATGTCTTTGATATATTTCCAAAGAGAATGTTTCCGAGGCACAGTTTAGATCATACATGACAGCTGATGTCATGATTGATTGGCATGAAAGGGGAATTAATTTGTTGTTTCTAAGGGGACTTATTGATTTACGAAAGGGGTATTAATTTGTTGTTTCTAAAGAGAACTGTCTCCAAGCGAATGTTTAGATCTTAGCGATGAAGAGATTGATTCACGAAAGGGTTTCCAAATAATTTGAAATGTGTCAGCGCAGAGATGCCAAACAAAAGGAACACGCTGAAATTACGTTTAGGGATTATTTGGGCGAAACTGTTTTAGACAGGTTATGGAATTATTTCGGCGAAACAGTTAGAGACATTTTAAAAGATGATTTAAAAGATGATTTTAGAAGAGAATTTGAGGGTGAAACTCTGTGGTCGTTATAATACACAAGTTGTATTTTAACAGTATCGTGAGGTCGTCTACCCCAACCCCAAAGGGTTCCGATCCCCCTACTCCCACCCCGAAGGAAGCCACCGGTCCGCCAAGGTCTCCCGGGCTCCCAAAGGACCCCCCAGCCCCCCCAAGGCCCTCACCCGGTCCCCAAAGGTTCACCGGGCTCCCAAAGGACCAATCGGCCCTCAAGTGCCCCCCAGACCCCCAAAGGACCCCCGGCGCCCCAAAGGCCCCTGACCCCCCATTTTTTAATACTTTTTTATGGCTTTATTATATTTTTTCAGAAAAAGTTTTTTCTGAATGTCCATCCTAAACCCATTTTACAAGTTGAAGTACCCATCCTTTTCACCCACAACTTTACTATACTGATTTTTGAATGCTCCAACACCAAGCAATACTTTTCAATGGCATTTCAGAACCAGTTCCTTTCATAATATCCCTCCTAAACCCATTTTACAAGTTGAAGTACCCATACTTTTCACCCACAACATTACTTTACAGCTCTTGAAGGCCACAACACCAAGCAATACTTTTCAATGCATTTCACAACAAGTTCTTTTCTTAATATCCCTTCTAAACCTATTTTCCAACTTGAAGTACCCATCCTTCTCACCCACAATTTTACTTTACAGCTTTTGAATGCTCCAACACCAAGCAATACTTTTCAAATGACATTTCAGAACCAGTTCTTTTCTTAATATCCCTTCTAAACCCATTTTCCAACTTGAAGCACCCATCCTTTTCACCCACAACTTTACTTTACAGCTTTTGAATGCACCAACACCTAGCATTACTTTTCAAAAGTCATTTCAGAACCAGTTCCTTTCTTAATATCCCTCCTATACCCATTTTACAAGTTGAAATACCCATCCTTCCCACCCACAACATTACTTTACAGCTCTTGAAGGCCACAACACCAAGCAATACTTTTCAATGCATTTCACAACAAGTTCTTTTCTTAATCTCCCTCCTAAACCCATTTTACAAGTTGAAGTACCCGTACTTTTCACCCGCAACTATACTTTACAGCTTTTAGGATACTTCAACACCAAGCAATACTTTTCAAAGGACATTTCAGAACAAGTTATTTTCTTAATGTCCCTTCTAAACCTATTTTCCAACTTGAAGTACTTATCTTTTTCACACACAACTTTACTTTACAGTCTTTTGCATACCACAACTCCAAGAAATACTTTTCAAAAGACATTTCAGAACAAGTTTTTTTCTTAATGTCATTCATAGACCAATTTTACAAGTTGAAGTAGCCATCCTTTTCACCCACAACTTTACTTTACAGCTTTTTGGATATCTCAACACCAAGAAATACTTTTCAAAAGACATTTCAGAGCAAGTTCCTTTCTTAATGTCCCTTCTAAACCTATTTTCCAACTTGAAGTACCCATCCTTCTCACCCACAATTTTACTTTACAGCTTTTGAATGCTCCAACACCAAGCAATACTTTTCAACTGACATTTCAGAACCAGCTCTTTTCTTAATGTCCCTCCTAAACCTATTTTCCAACTTGAAGCACCCATCCTTTTCATCCACAACTTTACTTTACAGCTTTTGAATGCCCCAACACCTAGCAATACTTTTCAAAAGGCATTTCAGAACAAGTTTTTTTCTTAATGTCATTCATATACCAATTTTACAAGTTAAAGTAGTCATCCTTTTCACCCACAACTTTACTTTACAGCTTTTTGGATATCTCAACACCAAGAAATACTTTTCAAGACATTTCAGAGCAAGTTCCTTTCTTAATGTCCCTTCTAAGCCCATTTTACAAGTTGAAGCATCCTTCCTTTTCACCCACAATTTTACTTTACAGCTTTTGAATGCTCCAACACCAAGCAATACTTTTCAAATGACATTTCAGAACCAGTTCTTTTCTTAATGTCCCCCCTAAGCCTATTTTCCAACTTGAAGCAGCCATCCTTTTCACCCACAACTTTACTTTACAGCTTTTGGTATATCTCAACACCAAGAAATACTTTTCAAAAGACATTTCAGAGCAAGTTCCTATCTCAATGTCCATGCTAAATCCATTTTACAAATTGAAGTACCCATCCTTTTCCTCACAACTCTACTTTACAGTCTTTTGCATACCACAACACCAAGAAATACTTTTCAAAAGACATTTCAGAACAAGTTTTTTTCTTAATGTCATTCATAGACCAATTTTAAAGTTGAAGTAGCCATCCTTTTCACCCACAACTTTACTATAAGGCTTTTCGAATACCCCAACATCAAGCAATACTTTTCAAAAGCATTTCAGAACAAGTTCTTTTCTTAATGTCCTTCCTAAACCCATTTTACAAGTTGAAGTAGCCATCCTTTACAACCAACACCAAGAAATACTTTTCAAAAGGCATTTCACAACAAGTTCCTTTCTTAATGTCCCTCCTAAACCCATTTTACAAGTTGAAGTACTCATCCTTTTCACCACAACTTTACTTTACGACTTTTTTTTCTTAATGTCCCTCCTAAACCCATTTTACAAGTTGAAGTACCCAACTTTTTCACCCAGAACTATACTTCACAGCTTTTTGAGTGCCCACAACACCAAGCAATACTTTTCAAAAGGTATTTCAGAACAAGTTATTTTCTTAATGTCCTTTCTAAACCCATTTTACATGTTGAAGTTCCCAACCTTTTTACCCGCAACTATACTTTACAGCTTTTTGGATACTTCAACACCAAGAAATACTTTTCAAAAGGCATTTCAGAGCAAGTTCCTTTCTTAATGTCCCTTCTAAACCCATTTTCCAACTTGAAGTACCAATCCTTTTCACCCACAACTTTACTTTACAGCTTTTTGAATGCTCCAACACCAAGCAATACCTTTCAAAGGCATTTCAGAGCAACTTTTTTTCTTAATGTCACTTCTAAACCCATTCTCCAACTTGCAGTATCCATCCTTTTCACTCACAACTTTATTTTACAGCTTTTTGGATACCTCAACACCAAGAAATACTTTTCAAAAGGCATTTCAGAGCAAGTTCCTTTCTTAATGTCCATCCTAAAACCATTTTACAAGTTGAAGCATCCATCCATTTCACCCACAACTTTACTTTACAGCTTTTTGGATACCTCAACACCAATATATACCTTTCAAAAGGCATTTCAGAGCAACATCCTTTCTTAATATCCCTTCTAAACCCATTTTCCAACTTGAAGTACCCGTCGTTTTCACCACAACTTTACTTTACGACTTTTTTCCACACCCAAACATCAAGTAATACTTTTCAAAAGACTCTATTATATTTTTTAAGAAAAAGTTTTTTCTTAATGTCCTTCATAAACCAATTTTACAAATTGAAGTAGTTATTTTTTTCACCACAACTGTATTTTACGACTTTTTGCACACCTCAAGATCAAGCAATACTTTTCAAAAGACATTTCAGAGCAAGTTCCTTTGCTAATGTCCCTCCTAAACCCATTTTACAAGTTAAAGTACTTATCTTTTTCCCCACGACTTTACTTTAAGACGTTTTTCCACACCCAAAAATCAAGCAATACTTTTCAAAGGCATTCCAGAACAAGTTTTTTCTTAATGTCCTTCCTAAACCAATTTTACAAGTTGAAGTAACCATCCTTTTCACTCACAACTTTACTTTACAGCTTTTTGAATGCTCCAACATCAAGCAATACTTTCCAAAAGACATTCCAGAACATGTTCTTTTCTTAGTGACCGTCCTAAATCCATTTTACAAATTGAAGTACCTATCCTTTTCCTCACAACTGTACTATAAGGCCTTTAGAATGCTCCAACATCAAGCAATACTTTTAAAAAAGCATTTCAGAACAAGTTCTTTTCTTAATGTCCTTCCTAAACCCATTTTACAAGTTGAAGTAGCCATCCTTTACAACCAACACCAAGCAATACTTTTCAAAAGGCATTTCACAACAAGTTCCTTTCTTAATGTCCCCCTAAACCCATTTTACAAGTTGAAGTACTCGTCCATTTCACCACAACTTTAATTTACGACTTTTGTTCTCAATGTCCCTCCTAAACCCATTTTACAAGTTGAAGTACCCAACTTTTTCACCCAGAACTATACTTCACAGCTTTTTGAATGCCCAAAACACCAAGCAATACTTTTAAAAAGGTATTTCAGAACAAGTTATTTTCTTAATGTCCTTCCTAAACCCATTTTACAAGTTGAAGTTCCCAACATTTTCACCCTCAACTATACTTTACAGCTTTTTGAATGCCATATCATCAAGCAATACTTTTCAAAGACATTTCAGAACAAGTTTTTTTCTTAATGTCCGTCCTAAGTCCATTTTACAAGTTGAAGTACCCAACCTTTTCACCCACAACTTTACTTTACAGCTTTTTGAATGCCCCAACACCTAGCAGTACTTTTCAAAAGACATTTCAGACCAACTTCCTTTCTTAATGTCCCACCTAAACCCATTTTACAAGTTGAAGTACCCATCTTTTTCACCACAACTTTACTTTACAACTTTTTTCTTAATGTCCCTCCTAAACCCATTTTACAAGTTGAAGTACCCAACTTTTTCACCCAGAACTATACTTCACAGCTTTTTAAATGCCCACAACACCGAGCAATGATTTTCAAAAGGCATTTTACAACAAGTTCTTTTCTTAATGTTCCTCCTAAACCCATTTTACAAGTTGAGGTACCTATCCTTTTCACCACAACTTTACTTTACAACTTTTGTGCACACCACAATATCATGCAAGTTTCCACTTCAGGGCAGATTTTTTTTTTGTGCACGCCACAATATCATGCAAGTTTCCACTTCAGTTCAGATTTGTCTGACAGATATTAAAAAATTTAAAGAAGTGCTCCAAATTTTTTTCATAGAAGATAGAAAGTTCAAGTTATCTTCTGAATTTTATTGAAGAGCTTACACTTCAATTCTAATTTCCTCAAACAAAATAAAAATATTCCACTTGAGTTCTTAATTTCACAAAGACAAAACGAAATTTAAAGTTCTATTTGAAATTTCTCAATGAAGTGAAGAAAAGTTCAAGCTCTCTTCTGAATTTTCTCAATGAAAAAGAAATTAGTTTTTGATCAATTCTACTTTTCCTAATAATATAAAAAGGTTCTACTTCAGTTCAGATGTTTCCCCAAAGACATAAATTTTAATTCTCCTCCAAATTTTTTGTGGAAGATAGAAAAAGTTACACATTGATCGTGAATATTTCTCTATGAAGATAAGGAGCTAATTTTCTCATTGATGTAAAGAAAAGTTCAAGTTCTTATCCTAACTATCCATATGAGAAGAAATAAGTTACAGATCAATTCTATTTTTCAAGAAAAATAAAAATTTTCCACTTCAGGTCAGATTTTTCTCAAAGAGATGGAAAAATTTAAAATTACTGTTCTAAATTTTTCATAGAAGATAGAAAAAGTTTTAAATTGTTCATAAAAAGTTAACTCAAGTCTGAATTTTATTAAAGAACTTACTGTTCAATTCTAATTACGCCAAAGGAAAATTAAAAACTTCCACTTCAGTTCTGAATCTTACAATGGCACAAAGAAATTTAAAGTTCTCTTCTGAATTTTCGAAGAGAAAATCATAAAGCTACAATTAAATTCTAATTTTTTTTAAAGAAAATAAAAAATCTCCAACCAGCATGCAGTGTGAGAGAGAAATACAAAGTCGACCTTGGGGGATTTTCCGGCGAGTATGGTTAGGTTAGATTAGGTTAGACTAGATTAAGTTAGGTTAGACTATATTAAGTTAGGTTAGATTAGGTTAGGTTAAGGCAGGTTAGGTAGGTTAGGTTAGGTTAGATTAGGTAAGGTTAGGCTAGGTTAGCCTACGTACGCTTCACTTAGGTTAGCTTAGGTTAGGTGAGAGACATGCAAAAAGTTAGGTGTATGATTAGGTTAGGTTAGATTAGATTAAGTTAGGTTAGGTTAAGTTAGTTTAGGCTAGGCTAGGTTAGCCTACGTACGCGCGCGTACGTAGGCTAACCTAGCCTAACCTAACTTAACCTAACCTAACTTAATCTAACCTAACCTAACCTAATCATACACCTAACTTTTTGCATGTCTCTCACCTAACCTAAGCTAACCTAAGTGAAGCGTACGTAGGCTAACCTAGCCTAACCTTACCTAATCTAACCTAACCTAACCTAACCTACCTAACCTGCCTTAACCTAACCTAATCTAACCTAACTTAATCTAGTCTAACCTAACTTAATCTAGTCTAACCTAATCTAACCTAACCATACTCGCCGAAAAATCCCCCAAGGTCGACTTTGTATTTCTCTCTCACTATGCATGCTTGTTGGAGATTTTTTATTTTCTTTGAAAAAAATTAGAATTGAACTATAACTTTTTTCTTTTCTCTAAGCAAATTCAGAAGAGAACTTTAAATTTCTTTGTGTCTTTGTGAAATTAAGAACTGAAGTGGAAGATTTTTATTTTTCTCTGGAGAAATTAGAATTGAACTGTAAGTTCTTTAATAAAATTCAGACTTGAGTTAACCTTTTATGATCAATTTAAAACTTTTTCTATCTTCTATGAAAAATTTAGAACAGTAATTTTTAATTTTTCCATCTCTTTGAGAAAAATCTGAACTGAAGTGGAAAATTTTTATTTTTCTTGAAAAATAGAATTGATCTGTAACTTATTTCTTCTCATATGGATAGTTAGGAAAAGAACTTGAACTTTTCTTTACATCAATGAGAAAATTAGCTCCTTATCTTCATAGAAAAATATTCACGATCAATGTGTAACTTTTTCTATCTTCTACAAAAAATTTGGAGGAGAATTTAAAATTTATGTCTTTGGGGAAACATCTGAACTGAAGTAGAACCTTTTTATATTATTAGGAAATCAAAAACTAATTTCTTTTTCATTGAGAAAATTCAGAAGAGAGCTTGAACTTTTCTTCACTTCATTGAGAAATTTCAAATAGAACTTTAAATTTCCTTTTGTCTTTGTGAAATTAAGAACTGAAATGGAAGATTTTTATTTTCTTTGGACAAATTAGAATTGAACTGTAAGTTCTTTAATAAAATTCAGAAGATAACTTGAACTTTCTATCTTCTATGAAAAAATTTGAAACAGTATTTTAAATTTTTTCATCTCTTTGAGAAAAATCTGAACTGAAGTGGAAACTTGCATGATATTGTGGTGCGCACAAAAAAAATCTGACCTGAAGTGGAAACTTGGATGATATTGTGGTGTGCACAAAAGTTGTAAAGTAAAGTTGTGGTGAAAAGGATAGGTACCTCAACTCGTAAAATGGGTTTAGGAGGAACATTAAGAAAAGAACTTGTTCTGAAATGACTTTTGAAAAGTATTACTCGGTGTTGTGGGCATTTAAAAAGCTGTGAAGTATAGTTCTGGGTGAAAAAGTTTGGTACTTCAACTTGTAAAATGGGTTTAGGAGGGACATTAAGAAAAAAGTTGTAAAGTAAAGTTGTGGTGAAAAAGATGGGTACATCAACTTGTAAAAAGGGTTTAGGTGGGACATTAAGAAAGGAAGTGGGTATGAAATGTCTTTTGAAAAGTATTGCTAGGTGTTGGGGCATTCAAAAAGCTGTAAAGTAAAGTTATAGATGAAAAGGATGGGTACTTCAACTTGTAAAATGGGCTTAGGACGGACATTAAGAAAATAACTTGTTCTGAAATGTCTTTGAAAAGTATTGCTTGATGATATGGCATTCAAAAAGCTGTAAAGTATAGTTGCGGGTGAAAATGTTGGGAACTTCAACTTGTAAAATGGGTTTAGGAAGGACATTAAGAAAATAACTTGTTCTGAAATACCTTTTGAAAAGCATTGCTTGGTGTTGTGGGCATTCAAAAAGCTGTGAAGTATAGTTCTGGGTGAAAAAGTTGGGTACTTCAACTTGTAAAATGGGTTTAGGAGGGACATTAAGAAACAAAGTCGTAAAGTAAAGTTGTGGTGAAAAGGATGAGTACTTCAACTTGTAAAATGGGTTTGGGGGGACATTAAGAAAGGAACTTGTTGTGAAATGTCTTTTGAAAAGTATTGCTTGGTGTTGGTTGTAAAGGATGGCTACTTCAACTTGTAAAATGGGTTTAGGAAGGACATTAAGAAAAGAACTTGTTCTGAAATGCTTTTTTAAAAGTATTGCTTGATGTTGGAGTATTCGAAAAGCCTTATAGTACAGTTGTGAGGAAAAGGATGGGTACTTCAATTTGTAAAATGGATTTAGGACGGTCACTAAGAAAAGAACTTGTTCTGAAATGTCTTTTTAAAAGTATTGCTTGATGTTGGAGCATTCAAAAAGCTGTAAAGTAAAGTTGTGGGTGAAAAGGATGGTTACTTCAACTTGTAAAATTGGTTTAGGAAGGACAAAAAGAAAAAACTTGTTCTGAAATGCCATTGAAAAGTATTGCTTGATGTTTGGGTGTGGAAAAATGTCGTAAAGTAAAGTCGTGGGGAAAAAGATAAGTACTTTAACTTGTAAAATGGGTTTAGGAGGGACATGAGGCAAGGAACTTGCTCTGAAATGTCTTTTGAAAAGTATTGCTTGATCTTGAGGTGTGCAAAAAGTCGTAAAATAAAGTTGTGGTGAAAAAGATAACTACTTCAATTTGAAAAATTGGTTTATGAAGGACATTAAGAAAAACTTGTTCTGAAAAAATATAATAAAGCCTTTTGAAAAGTATTGCTTGATGTTTGGGTGTGGAAAAAAGTCGTAAAGTAAAGTTGTGGTGAAAACGACGGGTACTTCAAGTTGGAAAATGGGTTTAGAAGGGACATTAAGAAAGGATGTTGCTCTGAAATGCCTTTTGAAAGGTATATTTTGGTGTTGAGGTATCCAAAAAGCTGTAAAGTAAAGTTGTGGGTGAAATGGAAGGATGCTTCAACTTGTAAAATGGTTTTAGGATGGACATTAAGAAAGAAACTTGCTCTGAAATGCCTTTTGAAAAGTATTTCTTGGTGTTGAGGTATCCAAAAAGCTGTAAAGTAAAGTTGTGAGTGAAAAGGATGGGTACTTCAAGTTGGAGAATGGGTTTAGAAGTGACATTAAAAAAGAAGTTGCTCTGAAATTCCTTTGAAATGTATTGCTTGGTGTTGGAGTATTCAAAAAGCTGTAAAGTAAAGTTGAGGGTGAAAAGGATTGGTACTTCAAGTTGGAAAATGGGTTTCGCAGGGACATTAAGAAAGGAACTTGCTCTGAAATGCCTTTTGAAAAGTATTTCTTGGTGTTGAAGTATCCAAAAAGCTGTAAAGTATAGTTGCGGGTAAAAAGGTTGGGAACTTCAACATGTAAAATGGGTTTAGGAAGGACATTAAGAAAATAACTTGTTCTGAAATACCTTTTGAAAAGTATTGCTTAGTGTTGTGGGCATTCGAAAAGCTGTGAAGTATAGTTCTGGGTGAAAAAGTTGGGTACTTCAACTTGTGAAATGGGTTTAGGAGGGACATTAAGAAAAAAAAGTCGTAAAGTAAAGTTGTGGTGAAAAGGATGAGTACTTCAACTTGTAAAATGGGCTTAGGAGGGACATTAAGAAAGGAACTTGTTGTGAAATGACTTTTGAAAAGTATTTCTTGGTGTTGGTTGTAAAGGATGGCTACTTCAACTTGTAAAATGGGTATAGGAAGGACATTAAGAAAAGAACTTGTTCTGAAATGCTTTTGAAAAGTATTGCTTGATGTTGGGGTATTCGAAAAGCCTTATAGTAAAGTTGTGGGTGAAAAGGATGGCTACTTCAAGTTGTAAAATTGGTCTATGAATGACATTAAGAAAAAAACTTGTTCTGAAATGTCTTTTGAAAAGTATTTCTTGGTGTTGTGGTATGCAAAAGACTGTAAAGTAGAGTTGTGAGGAAAAGGATGGGTACTTCAATTTGTAAAATGGATTTAGCATGGACATTAAGATAGGAACTTGCTCTGAAATGTCTTTTGAAAAGTATTTCTTGGTGTTGAGATATCCAAAAAGCTGTAAAGTAAAGTTGTGGGTGAAAAGGATGGGTGTTTCAAGTTGGAAAATAGGTTTAGGGGGGACATTAAGAAAAGAACTGGTTCTGAAATGTCATTTGAAAAGTATTGCTTGGTGTTGGAGCATTCAAAAGCTTTAAAGTAAAATTGTGGGTGAAAGGGAAGGATGCTTCAACTTGTAAAATGGGCTTAGAAGGGACATTAAGAAAGGAACTTGCTCTGAAATGTATTTTGAAAAGTATTTCTTGGTGTTGAGATATCCAAAAAGCTGTAAAGTAAAGTTGTGGGTGAAAAGGATGGCTACTTCAACTTGTAAAATTGGTCTATGAATGACATTAAGAAAAAACTTGTTCTGAAATGCCTTTTGAAAAGTATTGCTAGGTGTTGGGGCATTCAAAAGCTGTAAAGTAAAGTTGTGGATGAAAAGGATGGGTGGTTCAAGTTGGAAAATAGGTTTAGGAGGGACATTAAGAAAAGAGCTGGTTCTGAAATGTCATTTGAAAAGTATTGCTTGGTGTTGGAGCATTCAAAAGCTGTAAAGTAAAATTGTGGGTGAGAAGGATGGGTACTTCAAGTTGGAAAATAGGTTTAGAAAGGACATTAAGAAATGAACGTGCTCTGAAATATCTTTTGAAAAGTATTTCTTGGTGTTGAGATATCCAAAAAGCTGTAAAGCTAAGTTGTGGGGGAAAAGGATGAATGCTTCAACTTGTAAAATTGGTCTATGAATGACATTAAGAAAAAAACTTGTTCTGAAATGTCTTTTGAAAAGTATTTCTTGGTGTTGTGGTATGCAAAAGACTGTAAAGTAAAGTTGTGTTTGAACAAGATAAGTACTTCATGTTGGAAAATAGGTTTAGAAGGGACATTAAGAAAATAACTTGTTCTGAAATGTCCTTTGAAAAGTATTGCTTGGTGTTGAAGTATCCTAAAAGCTGTAAAGTATAGTTGCGGGTGAAAAGTACGGGTACTTCAACTTGTAAAATGGGTTTAGGAGGGAGATTAAGAAAAGAACTTGTTGTGAAATGCATTGAAAAGTATTGCTTGGTGTTGTGGCCTTCAAGAGCTGTAAAGTAATGTTGTGTGTGAAAAGGATGGGTACTTCAACTTGTAAAATGGGTTTAGGAGGGATATTAAGAAAGGAACTGGTTCTGAAATGCCTTTTGAAAAGTATTGCTAGGTGTTGTGGCATTCAAAAGCTGTAAAGTAAAGTTGTGGGTGAAAAGGATGGGTGCTTCAAGTTGGAAAATGGGTTTAGAAGGGATATTAAGAAAAGAACTGGTTCTGAAATGTCATTTGAAAAGTATTGCTTGGTGTTGGAGCATTCAAAAGCTGTAAAGTAAAATTGTTGGTGATAAGGATGGGTACTTCAAGTTGGAAAATAGGTTTAGAAGGGACATTAAGAAAAGAACTTGTTGTGAAATGCATTGAAAAGTATTGCTTGGTGTTGTGGCCTTCAAGAGCTGTAAAGTAATGTTGTGGGTGAAAAGTATGGGTACTTCAACTTGTAAAATGGGTTTAGGAGGGATATTATGAAAGGAACTGGTTCTGAAATGCCATTGAAAAGTATTGCTTGGTGTTGGAGCATTCAAAAATCAGTATAGTAAAGTTGTGGGTGAAAAGGATGGGTACTTCAACTTGTAAAATGGGTTTAGGATGGACATTAAGAAAAAACTTGTTCTGAAAAAATATAATAAAGCCATAAAAAAGTATTAAAAAATGGGGGGTCAGGGCCCTTTTGGGCGCCGGGGGTCCTTTGGGGGTCTGGGGAGGGCCTTTGGGGGTCTGGGGGGCACTTGAGGACCGATTGGTCCTTTGGGAGCCCGGTGAACCTTTGGGGACCGGATGAGGGCCTTGGGGGGGCTGGGGGGTCCTTAGGGAGCCCGGGAGACCTTGGAGGCCGGGGGGCTTCCTTCGGGGTTGGAGTAGGGGGATCGGAACCCTTCGGGGTTGGGGTAGACGACCTCACGATACTTTTAAAATACAACTTGTGTATTATAACGACCACAGAGTTTCACCCTCAAATCCTCTTCTAAAATCATCTTTTAAATCATCTTTTAAAATATCTCTAACTGTTTCGCCGAAATAATTCCATATCCTGTCTAAAACAGTTTCGCCCAATTAATCCCTAAACGTAATTTCAGCGTGTTCCTTTTGTTTGGCATCTCTGCGCTGACACATTTCAAATTATTTGGAAACCCTTTCGTGAATCAATCTCTTCATCGCTAAGATCTAAACATTCGCTTGGAGACAGTTCTCTTTAGAAACAACAAATTAATACCCCTTTCGTAAATCAATAATTCCCCTTAGAAACAACAAATTAATTCCCCTTTCATGCCAATCAATCATGACATCATCTGTCATGTGTGATCTAAACTTTGCCTCGGAAACATTTCTCTTTGGAAATATATCAAAGACATTAATTAACATAGACGTCATCTGTCAGACACTAATTAACCTTGCCCGGAAACAATTTGATTAATGACTCAATAATCCATGAAAGTGAGAAAGTTCCTGTTTTTCCATTCTCACTGACAAAATCCATAAAAACAGATATAAATGTGAGAGTTACTGTTTTTTCATTCTCCCTGAAAAAATCCATTAACATAGGCATAAATGTGAGAGAGTTTCTGTTTTTTCATTCTCAGTGACAAAATCCATAAAATATCCATGAAAAACATCAAATAAATTTGAGAAAGTTCCTGTTTTTTAATTCTCACTGACAAAATCCATAAAAACAGACATAAATGTGAGAGAGTTCCTGTTTTTTCATTCTCACTGACAAAAACCATAAATCATCCATGAAAAACATCAAATAAATGTGAGAAAGTTCCTGTTTTTCCATTCTCACTGACAAAATCCATCTCCCTAGGGACTCTATGCCCATATTTGGTGTGGGTACCGGAGATATTAGGGCATCTCTACTAATTACGTCAGAACCAAATTTAGAGACAGCCATTTAGCAAAAGAAAAGTAAAATTTTTATGCAAATTTGTTTACTTATTCAATGACGGGAGCTAAAACAAAAGCTGCATTAACTAAAAAACGATCAGAAATTAAATAAAAAAAACAAGTTTTTTAAACTGAAAGTAAGGAACAAAATTATAACGTAAAACGAACAGAAATTATTCCGTATATGAAAGGGGCTGTACCCTCTTCAAAGCTTCGCTCTTTGCGCTAAAGTTTGACTCTGTTTGACTACTTCATTTCTTAAAACAATAAAAAAATTAGCTTAAAGAGCGAGGCGTTTAGGAGGGGACAGCCCCCTTTCATATACGGAATAATTTCTGTTCGTTTTAGGTTATATTGTTGCTCCTTACTTTCAGTTTAAAAAACTTGTTTTTTTATTTAATATATAATAAATTGAACAATCTCACTATAAAAAAAATATACAAAATAAGTTTTTCAAAGAAAAGTAAACTCAAATTAAACCAAAAACTAGTGATAAACAAACAGAAATTACAATAAATAACCAAGTCAATTCCAAAAAAAGCAGAAATTAACATTAGTAGGGCTCAAAATCCCTATGCCTTCTCAAGGAAAGAATATACTTTATATCCTTACTGTAAAAAAATCTTAAATGTTTTAACTTTTTTAACTTTAACAAATCAAAAATTATTAAGACTTTAAGGAATAAATATCAGCATATGTAAACGATATATGTAGCCTAACAAATGTAGTCAAGTTAACGACACAGCATTCGCACGGGATTCTCATTAATGGATAATTCTTCTGGGCTTGGTCTGTTTTGGCGGGCGTTTTCGGGTTAAAAAACCTCTTCCTAGCTAATTTATCTACTATGGGTTGCCTCCCCGTAGTAGCATAATATTTGTAGGCATGAATATATAATAAGTCGGAGGTAATAAGGTTGAGACTGCCTGTGCAAGATTTCAACTCTTGTTGATAGAAGAGTGTCACCAAGTGCTGAAGACCATGTTGTGACCAAGATTGGCCCAGGATTGCACAAAGCATCCATCCATACTGGAGGTCCTAGGGACTTCTTGCTGTCCGGTTTTAAGTCATACTGGAGGTCTTATTAAGCGCTTCTTTGTAGACTTGGGAAGATGTGTTTGTCCCCTTTTTGTACTGGCATCCGGGACCATTGCTTTCCCTGAGGCCAAAATAATTTCAATGATATAAAGAATATGAAAATTGGAACTTGGAATGTAACGACGCTAAAGAATAACTATCGTACCAACATTTCGACTGACGAGTTAAGACGATTGAACTGGACGTATTAGGAGTTTCAGAAACTCATATGCCAGGGGTAAGAACTCTCAAATTAGGTGATATAGAATTTGTTTATTCAGGCAGGAAGGATGGAGTACATAGACAAGGAGTAGGGCTCATGATGAATAAGGAAGCTGCTAAGTCTTGTCTAGGATGGGAAAGTATTAATAATAGAATACAAATCACTCATTAAATAACTAAAAGTTCAGTGCATCAGTTGTAGTCGTATACGCCTCGTTGGACCGACTTACTGAGATAATTTTTACTCGGATGAATTTTACTTACAGTTACAGGAGTAAATAAACAGGATCCCAGGTAGAATATGTTTTTTTTTAATAGGATATTTTAACGCCCAGGTCAGTAGAAATAAGGATAGATAGTATCATAGTTTAGGTAAATTTGGTATAAGAAAAGAAGACAGTAATGGCTACAGACTGCTACAATTTTGTAGGAATAACAGTTTGATTAACCAATATAGTGTTCGGTCATAAAACAGCAGGACTTATTGATTATGCTATTGTAAATCGGAAGTATATCAGCAGTATATCAAATCCAGGCGACGATTTTTCTTCCCTGCAGAAATTTCGATGACCTTGTCAGGGCAGATGTCAACGTCCCTTTGGACTGCAAGGAGGGCTAAGCCACTCAATCGTTCTTCTCCTGTTGAATTTCTCAGCCAGGTTTTGGGCCTTCTGAGCGTTGAGAAACTTCTTTCCGGAGTAGCAGTACTAACAGGTAACGTCGCAAGAACAGCCAGCAGAAGAAAAACACTTGGAAAAAAGGTAGCGTCGCATGCCTGAAGCGAAGACACAGCACAAGTAGACCTCTCTGATACCGGAACATTCTCCCACTTGATGCGCCATAGCTCAATTTCTTGCTTCAGACAGTCTGGCTCGGGAAGAATATCGCCATACAATTCAACTAATGACTCCAGGTTTAATGCCTTCAGATCGACAGAAAAAATTTTGGCAGGAGAAAGGACGCTGAGCTTTAACAGATTTGGAAGTTTCTGGTGAAGCACAAATCGTTGTTTCAGCTGGGTAATGAAGTGGTCCAGGAAAGAAATAAAGATCGAGGTTCTATAGTGGTTGAAAAGGTCTGGATCTTCTGCGTGCATACTCCGGCCACCTCTCGTCATTGGACGAGTCATCTCCAGTCGTAAGTCACTGGAAAAACGCTGAGCTTCGTCGAAAATAGACGTGAAAGCAGTAGCAGCACTTCCTCGCATTTCCTTTGTTTTTGAAAGGACAGTTTTTACGTGCCTGCATGCAGCTGCCAAATCACAGTCAACTGACTGAAGAGTCTTGCACAGTGGAAGCGTAAGGCAGAAAAGCTCTTTCACCACATGGAGACACACAACAAATTGCGACTGGTTCATCGTGTCCAGCAACTGCGCTGCTTTTGCAGAAGTTTCTGCCTTTTCGTTCTCTTCAAGAGCTTCCAGGGATCGCAGTATTAGTCGGTAGAGCTCAAGAAAACGCACGACTGAATCGTGGTGCTCCACCCATCTTGTTTCGCAGAGTCCGGTTAAAGTATGTTTCCTCGAATCCGGTAGTATTTCGTTGATCTTCTCTTTTAAATTCTGTGTCCTGAGTGGGGAAGTATGGTAAAAACTGCAGACTTGTGACAAGACACCGAAGAAATGCTTAAACGCCAGAAAAGAGCTTACAGAAGAGATGACCAAGTTGAGACTGCGCGCACTACAATGGACGTAAAGCGCCTTCGGATACTTTTCACGTGTAACAGCCTGGACACCCCTAAGATGCCCCCTCATCGCTGCTGCACCGTCATATCCTGACCAACCATCTTGTTCAGATTAAGACCAAGGCTTTCGAGAAATTGCAGGATTGATGAAGCCAGACCTTGCCCAGTCAAATCAGAAACTGGGGTAAAACCAAGGAAGTTCTCTTTGAAAGTGTAGTGGACGCAAACAGACAGCTGCTCGGCATTCGAAGCGTCCGCTGTTTCATCGGTAAGCACCGAAAAGCATGGACTTGTGTTTACTCTTTGCATAATAGACTGCTGAAGAAGCTCCCCAGATGCGGTGATAATACCATTCTGGATGATGGGAGAAAGATATGTGGCATTTCCGGCCGCAGAAAGAAGGTGGTTCTTCAGAACATCGTCACCGTGTCTCGCCCTCAGCCGCAGTAGTGCTCGGAAGTTGCCATCATTGCGAGAAGGTTCTGGATCCGAGACCGAAATGGGGCCGGAATCGTTGGTACCACGAAGGGCAAGTTGTTGCCGCCCACAAAATATCACCGTCTCAACAATTGGTCGCCCTATTTAATAATACGCCCTATTATTAACCCTAATTTACTATGCAAGGTCAGGTGAACATGGGGTTACCTAATTTCGTAAGCTGATCAGAGCGCATATTATTAACCCTAATTTACTATGCAAGGTCAGGTGAACATGGTGTTACCTACGGTTACCTAATTGCGTAAGCTGATCAGAACCGCTAACCCACAAAATCCAATAGGATTTAGTGTGGGAGCATATTTTTTTTCTGGTAAGGTTTTGTCTTTGCAGGTATTTTTAGACTAATTTTCGACTCTGTCAAAAATTTCGGGGGGGGGGGGGGGGTTCAAACCGGGTAGCCCCCCCCCCCCTGGATACGGCCTTGATGGCTCTACTCGTCTACTCTTTAGAGTTTCAAACCAAAAATGTGCTATTTCTATGATTCGTATTTCTCAAGATTTGCCATTTCCGAATCCTTCATCGTTGCACATGAGGATCTAATGACACTGCCAGGAAGATTTAAAAAGTAAAAGAGTGCCGTGATATACGTGAAATTAAAATAGAAGTGAAAAGGCTCATGGGGGCAATTCACTCCTGGATTGTGATTTCAGAACAATAGGAGATTTTCCCTTCTTTTTTGGTGAATAAGAATAATTTTTTTATATGGCATTCCAAACTTGATGGCTTGAACAAGAAAACAAAATGGCGCTCCAGTAGCATTCTTAATTTGGCTTATCTCAAAATATGAGAAAAGACGGAATCATAAAGAACTGTAGTTTTCGAAGTGACAGAGCTTACAAAATGTCCCAAATAGCTTTTTAAGTCTTAAAGCCTTTCAGGCTTGATTTAAGGGTTATATTTGCTTTGGATGTACATTTTGAAGAAGTAGATAACTTAAAAACCAGCGTAGACCCGTGGAGGGTTTAAGCTTTTAAGAAGATAATAATAAAAATGTCCCAGATACAGCCCAGTAGAAGCAGGATACAAACAACTGTTTTCTTGCTGTATATCTTGGTTCTGTTAAGCAGTACCTCCGTAATCTATACTTCAGGGACCTTTACCTTGTTTTTGATTAATTGCTAATACATAAACTAGGTGAACAATCTAAAATAGTATTTTCTTGTACAATTTGCCGAAAAGTTAAGGAATTTACTTCTCATGTGTGTTTTTCTTTATATTTGCTTCTCAGAAACTTCTTTATAAGAAAGCAAATAGCTATTAAAAGCAATGCTATGACAAGATACCACCAGTTTTTTAACATGGCATTAGAAACAGTCAATCTAAAGCTACAACAGGAATTTTGATGGAATAGGGCAGAATTTTTAAATTTGTATTTGAGTGCTAAGGCTATTTTCCTTATATTTTTTTCTAAAAATGCAGGTATTGATACCAAAACTGCTGGCAGAAACTTTTCTAATATATAAAAACTGTGATGCACATAAAAAAAAACAAATTCTTATCATTCTTCAGATAAAGAATGGTAAGAACGGTTTCACTTTGAATGTTGTTTGATTTTAAAACTTGACGGTCAAAAGCAAAACTAAAGTAGTGAAATGGCGTATGGAGCTCAGTTCGTCATTCTAAGAAGGATAGTTTAAGGACAGTTGGATGGCATTTCAAAAAACGCCTTATAAGTGTAAAGTAAAACCAAGGTTTTACAAACAAAAGAGTTATTAGTAAAACCGAGGGTTGGATGTTGATCGAATGGCAAAAATGAACTAAGCAAATGTATAAAACTTGTGTATAAACCACGCTAATTCAAGGGAAAGAAGATTAGTCGGTACAAAGATTATGATTGTTCCCCTCTTGAGTGTAGGTAAAAGTAGGATAAATATGGGAATACAAATGTAACTAACGGCTTAGGATTTAGCAAAATTACAGTGAAAACCAGAAAGTAATTTCTTATTATTCATTAAAATGATAAGTTTAGTGAATTTGATTCTTCAACGAAGTATTTCTATGTTAACTGGAAGAATTAGGGCACATTTTAGTCCGAATTTTTCTGCTTTTGCGCAAATAATCACACTTCTTTGGGTTGTTGATCCTGCAAAGTACTCCAGCGTTTCTGAGTTTTCTATAGAAATCTTCAATAGAAAAGAAATTTGGATCAATCCAATCACACAGAGTGGTTTTAAAACCAGAATTAATCTTTTTTTCAATTAGTGAAACTAATTTAAAGTTTTTATGGCTTTTATTTTATCAGTTCCTTAGGTTTTGTAATGACAAATTAATTATTTTCTAGAAGCTAAGATATTAATCCTAATAGTACCTCAATCATTAAAATATATGTCGCAGCTTTAATTTTTTTAATTTTAAAATTTATTTCACTTTGGTTTTTACTGGGATAAGCTATATATTGTCTGAAAACTAACAAATAAATCTTAAAATTACATAGTCGGAAAATATGTGCCATAGCTTCAAATTCTGACGCTCAAATTTAAAATTTTACACTTAAAGATTAAATTTTGTGTGTGTTTCATTGTAATATGCTATATATTTCCGATAGCTGAGATATTGATCTTGTCATTATAATAATCCAAAAATGTGTGTAACTCAGTGAAATTTTTAGCTGTGCTCCTTTAAATAGTACAATTATAGGACGGGTAATATAGTACAATTCTTAGACAGCTTAAATAGTAAGATTATTAAACGGCTTTTGCTGATTATCTTTTGAGAAAAAAAGTTCTCACCTAATTGAATTTGTCTACAGAGCCTGGAGACAATCAGTTGACTAAAAGCGGGTCAAAACATATTACCAGCAGCACTCACAAATATAATTTTTCAATTGAGAATTGAAACATTGAAAATGTTTCTTTGATTACATCCTACAGCCTGTCGATTTGACAGTAGGATCTAAACGGAAAATGGTAGCTCCAAAGTCATAATCCTTCGATCTTGAGGCCTTCAATTTTGGGTTAAAACTATGATCGCTACAACTTGAAAATCCCATTTAATAATTTCTAAGGCTTCATCTTGGCTTCGTATTGTTTTAATGCTTTAACAAAAAAATATATACACTAGTCGGAAGCCTCACTGACAGAATGCTAGTCATTAGGCGATACAGCGCTGATAGTAACAAAAATAAACATAAATGAATAAAGCTTCCACAAAACAAATTCTTCTCTACAAAGAAATAATTAAGTTGACACAGAGTTCTTTTTAAAAGGATTTAAAATCATTTTTCGTAGCAGAAATCTGATCTCAAAGCATATGATCTTTGGGATCATAATACTTCTAAAGGGAGAAACTGAAAAAAAGAAATTGAAGGCAACTATTTTCTGAAAGGCTTCTTAGCCCGATCTCTGGAGCAGTTTCCCATGAACGGTTCACTTAATATTTCTCTGCGGGCATGTGCTTACTGCGACTTCTTTACGATGAAGAATTGGCTAAAAAAAATTCAAGGATTGACTTCCTATCCACTTAAACCGAACAGGGTACAACCCCGGCTTCACCCCTAACCCCTTATAAATCGAACCCTGGATGTTTCCCTGGGCTTATGCAAGGATATGTACGAACATATTCAAATATGATATTGATAACAAAATTGAAAAGAGGAAAAAACTTGAGTGCCTTTTTTTTTAGGAAGCTGGAGGTCAGTCTGCTGAGTTTC
The DNA here is from genome assembly GCF_049724085.1 of Artemia sp. Qi Xiang Cuo. Classification (NCBI taxonomy): domain Eukaryota; kingdom Metazoa; phylum Arthropoda; class Branchiopoda; order Anostraca; family Artemiidae; genus Artemia; species Artemia sp. Qi Xiang Cuo. Next base: position 37,541,286 of record NC_142802.1, read on the forward strand.
GAATTGCCAAAGTTGCCCTCATAAATGTCCTGATTTGGGTATGTGCCTGGACTCCTTATGGGGCAGTTAGTATGATTGGAGCGTTTGGTAACAGAGAAATTGTATATCCATTGGTCGGACAACTGCCCTCACTAGCCACAAAGTTTGCTTCCTGTTTTAATCCTTTAATCTACGCCATATCTCACCCAAAGTAAGTGAATAAGCATTAAATGAGAACCGTTTTTATCTTAGTAAAGAGTTATGTTGAGAATTACCCCTCCCCCCCCCCCCAAAAAAAAAAGAGCTATAAATCTTAGTTTTAATTTGTTCGTTTTAATCTGTTACTTCCAGAGTGGCTCTGGCCAACAGTAACCAGGGCGTAGTGCCATCATTTTTTGGGGGGTGCGGCAAGAGTTGGTCCTTGTTTTGGGAGCCAAGGGCCATGGGATATCCTTAAGGAAAAAGGGGCTTAGGAACATTTGTGGAAAACACAAGCCTAAATATGTTTTTAAGATATCTGAAAACCTATTTTGGAAAATATGACGTAGATAATTTCGGAGACCACACTGCCTTTCCATGACGATAAATAAAAGTTCAAATAGGGATAAAATCCTTTTAATAGACAGTGATGATAGAAATTCACAAAAATACCAGATATTTCGGTCACATAGTGACCGTCACTGTATATGTGACCGAAATATCTGGTATTTTTGTGAATTTCTATCATCACTGTCTATTAAAAGGATTTTATCCCTATTTGAACTTTTATTTATTTTGGAAAATTATTTTATAATGGATACTGAACAACCAATAAAAAAAATTTAATAAAGGTGGCATGTAGCTGCCCCAAGTCTTCAATAGAGCATTTTTCTTCAGACAGTAATGAAGAAAAGTTACTATTTAGCAAAGGTGCTACTTTGTTAAATTCAAAACATTACACAATATATAATAAACAATAAACACGCATTAAACAAACAAATTTCAGTACTGGTGCTTAGTTTTTATGAAAATTATCAGCAATGACTTGCTGTAGACAACAGTAATACATCGTAAACAAGCTTTCGGGTGGGCGAAGGTAAATGTCGTGGCTACTATTTCGAACAAAATGACAATCTCAAAATTTCTATTGGATGCATTTGGGGAAAAAATGGCCATGAGAGGGGGGATAGTTGACCTCCGATTACTTTTGGCTCTTGAAAAGGGCACTAGAAATTCCGATTTACAATGGAATGATCCCCCTCCGAAGCTCATACTACCATCCATTCCATTAAAACCTTATATGTCCCCAGGAGTAGTATCCTATGACTGCTTTTAAAGGCACAGGTAGCAAGATTTTAAGGACACAAATAGCAGATTAACACAGGGAAATAAACATATGGTTGTTGGTTGTTGATTGTTGGTTATGTTTGTCGGTTGTGTTTGTTGGTTGTTGGTTATGATTGTTGGTTGTTGGTTATGTTAGTTAGTAGTTGGTTATGTTTGTTGTTTGTTGGTTATGTTTGTTGGTTGCTGGTTATGATTGCTGGTTATGATTGCTGGTTGTTGGTTATAATTGCTGGTTGTTTGTTATGTTTGTTGGTTATGATTGCTGGTTGTTGGTTATGTTTGTTTGTTATTTTTGTTGGTTATATTTGTTGGTTTTTGGTTATGCTTGTTGGTTATGTTTTGTTGGTTGTTGGTTACGCTTGTTGGTTGTTGGTTTTATATATGGTTGCTGGATGTGATTGTTGGTTTTGATATGTTTGATAATAAATGGAGTTACTAACCAATGCCATCCGTGTTTCTATTTCCCCATGTTTTTCTATTAAAAACCTTAGACGGCCATTTTGGAATTAGACCCCTCAAGTCGTCACACCTGCGCAACGCGGTCACCGATTCTATTAAAGGGAACACAGTTGGCAAGACACACCTATCTGGACTCCAATGACGTCAAAACACACCCGTTTCAAACTGTCAGGTATAATATGCTTGACGCAATCTTATGTAACCATGTGGCAGAGCCCATGGGGAAATCCCCACTTCTAACTTAACGACAGGACACACCTCATGTAATAATTGCGCAACCATCACTGTCACGTAATACCTGCTTTTAGCAATTGTTTTTCCCCAGAAATGATCAAAGCATTTTTTATTTTCTTTCAACTTAATGGCTTTTTATTTTTCACCCGAAATGTACAACGCCTTATTTTCTTTCTTTGGTTGTTTCTTTTTTTTCTTTAGTTCCTTGACCCCACCAGGACTCGAAAGGTTATTCCCATTCAACAGATTTGTGCCTTAACCGAGAGAACTGACCTGTTATCCTCTGTATTTTGTTCTAGTCATTATATTCTAAAATTAATCTATTGCGTGACACCTGAGATTCCCTATTTTTGGCACACATTAGAACAACGTGTACTGTCAAAATTTGGCAAGCTCTCAGAGACAATCACTCTCAAGATATTTTTAGTAATAAAAGACCAAGGGTTGCTTAAATTGTGCAAACTCTTTACTTGTCCCAAACAATCAATCTTGAAAACACAGAGCTTGTAAATAAAAGTTTTATTAATAAAAACCAACTTACAAACAATATTAAAAATATAGAAAAAAGCAGTTAAAAAACACGACAAAAAAATAAAGGGTGAAAAAGGCTTATCGTAATATAAGCAAAAGAACCATCTATTATAGAAAAAACATCCTAGCAGGCAATAACAGGGGGATATCGCTAATGTTAAATGCAAATTTATGCCCTATTAAGAACTTTTAAGGAAAATATCCTGTGTTCTTAGAGTTAAACTTATGAATATTTCACAATATCCTGACAATATAAGGCTGCCCCTCGTCCCCCTAACAATCATTTTGAGAGAGCGAGCTGATATTAGTGGTACATTAAAACCATATTAAGAGGTATTTTTGAAAGACTTTTAACGAAATGCATCGTTTCTTAGACAGGGATGTTAAATTTCAGTCCCCCTCTACCGAAAGATTCAATTAATACCTCCCGCCTTAGCTTGAAGCTCAAGAGTGTACTAGTCCAAAGCAACCCATACAACAATGCCACACTATTACTGCTCTGTGGCACCCCTCTAACATTGCCCCATCTCCCCCAAGACACGTTTTCAGTCATTTCTTGTTAAAAATTATACTTTAACCATTGATTCCTGGTTTTCACAAGCCAAGCCCATCATAATAGTTTCCAAAACACTCTACACCGCTGTGACGTTACAGCCCATCCCCCTGTGTCATCCACATGGTACTCTCCCCCCGCCCCCTAAGACATATCCAACCTGTTTGCTCCGAAAATCAGCAAATGAACCTAAATTTAACAGTTTTTTTTTACTTAAACACCGAGAAGTTGCCATTTCTTTGCTAGAGAGTGATACTCCAAGCAATCCACCCCACAGTGCCATACTGTTAATGCTCTGTGACATCCCATCTGACATCTTTCAGTCATTTCTTGTTAAAAATTATACTTCAACCCTCTGATTCAAGTTTTTGCAATCCCAAACCTGTCATAATAGATTCCAAAACACTCCAAACCACCGTTGCATTACACACCAACCCCCCCCCCCCCCCGCCATCAACAAGGCACCACCCCACCGCCCCCTAGAATATTTTCAATCTTTTCGCTCCGAAAATAAGCTAGTGAATGTCAATAAACAGTATATTTTTTTTAACATCGAGAAGTCACCATTTCGCTGCTAGAAAGTGATACTCCAAGCAATTCACAGAACAATGATATTACTTGACTGCCCCCCTGAAATCACATCATCATTCCTAAGACATTTTACAGTCATTTCGTAATAAAAATTATACATTTAAATCCCGTGATTCAAGTTTTGAACAGTGTTTTTTAGTTGAACATCGAGAAGTCGCCCATTTCTTTGCTAGAGTGATACTCCAAGCATTTCACCCCACAATGGCTGAGTATTACTGCACTGTGGCACCCCCTCTGACATCTCCCCCCCCCCCAAAAAAAAAAAACATTTTCAGGCATTTCTTGTTTAAAATTATGCCTTTAAATCCCGTGATTCAAGTTTTCGCAAGTCAAGCCCATGTTTATAACCGTTTGACTGAAGCCGTTTAACTGAAACCTCATTCAACAGAACCCGCAATTTTTGCATAACCTCGTTTTGTCTCAGCCGTCACGCAACCCAGGGAAGGAATTTTTTCAGCGAAAATATCAAAAGGCGCAACGGGAAAATTCTATTTTGAGAAATTGTTGTTCCCACCCAGCCTTGGCAGGCTTCCCGGGATTCCAGGTGTTCTAATATCTCTTCACTGATCACGTCAGAATTGGCAGCGATAACGTCGGCTTTGCAAGCATCAGCATCGGACTTTGACGGTGACAACATTAACGAAATAATAATGACCAAAAAGGTAATGAATGTAATTATTACAATGACAATGTTTCAGTCCCGATGAAACTGAAAATCGGACACTTAAGAAATCAGGGTTTAGAGTAAAATTTGCAGTTTGACCTTTTTATACGGGTATTTTCTATTCATGTCTAAAACAGAGATACACGTGTGTGCCCCTTGTAAAGCTTCATTACAAACCACACCTTCCTCCTCTTTTGAACAGCAAGCCATATGTTTAGATGCAATCGGGTTATCAGATCGAACGCAAGGGCATGTAAAAACGTATTTTTTCCTAATTCTAATTTATTATAATTGATTCGTGCATTGGTATATAACATCAAAACGCAGGCAAATTCAGCTTTATTGAACCACATGAACTTGGTGAAAGAATGAAAATCCTGCACAACTGCACATACAAGAGATTTGGGAGGGGGAGAGGCTAATTCTTTATTCATGCAAAGGAAAGGCATGTTGGTAAACTAAAAGATAATAGTATAAAAATATGTCTTTTCTCATTTCAAGCCCCCTCCCCCCTAAGAGAGAGATTTGTGTTTGTGCACCTGTACGTCCTTGAATAAATTATGTTTTTGTTAAGAGTTACCAATATTAGGAAGAAAACACTAATTCAATGTATATTTTAGGTTTAGATTGGCACTTAAAGAATATGCTCCATGGGTCTGTATTAATGAGCAAGAAATTAAGCCATCTAATGACTCCAGTTCCGAGAAAACAGTCACAACTAGCTGAAACAGAATTCAAGAAGAATCAGATAGTTATCCAGTAGTGTTTATAGAGAATAGCTTGGAAAACCTTCAACAGGCCTATGTAGGGTGAAGCTTGAATATATGAGAATCTTTTAGCAAGTTTATCAAATTAAACATGTATATACATATAGGTATAGACAACAATAGGAGATATATTGTGTAACTTTTCGATGGATAATTAAAAATAATATTTTATTCTACTTTCGGTCCTGAATCAAAAAGTAAGGACTGTCTATACTAACGAGGTTCGGGAGAAGGCCGTATACCAGGACCTTTAAAATAGACAGACATTTGTTCATAGCCTAATTCTGATTAAAGCAAGATGCATTGTCTATGCACTTTTATTAAATGTTATCTATGAATCATGAGAGTGATCAGGAGTCAGTTTGAGCATGAAAGATCTTTCTCAAACATTTCCTAGTGCGAAAGAACTCGAACATTTATGGTTAGACAAGCTTACGGGGCAAGGTCTGGGCTATACTTCCTCATCTGTGGCCATCAAACAATACAGATTATCAATCTTGAAATAAATCTGGGTTCAATAATGTGTAACATGTTCTCAGTTCTCCTAAATTGAATATTAGAAAACACCTTTTTTAAATGAAATTAGAGGGTCAGGTTAAAACATAAAACAAACATAAAACATAAAATACTAGTAGTAGTATTGTTATTATTATTGTTGTTATTATTAATATTATTATTATCAATATTGTTATTATTATTATTATTATTACTATTATTATTATTATTATTATTATTATTATTATTATTATTATTATTATTATTATTATTATTATTATTATTATTATTATTATTATTATTATTATTATTATTATTATTATTATTATTATTATTATTATTATTACTATTATTAGTATTATTATTATTTATTGAAAAACCCCTCATACATTAAACACTGCAAACAACTGAGGAAAAGATAAACAAAAAGGAAATAAAAGAATCAAACCAAAAAGAACCAAATAACTATGCACTGCGCAAACATATGCAATATAGCTGGTACCAAGGATGATTAGCTATCTTTGCCTTGGGTTTTTTATTCATCGAAGATACAGCTTCCTCAGGGTCAGCTACTCTGAACTTCTGAACTTTACTAGAATTTCTTATAAAACAGTTCGTGGTAACGAACTGTAAGTAAGGAGCGACCCGGCTCAATGGTAAACGAAAGTCTAAAAAAAGGAATTTTGATACCAATAGATACATCAAAAGAATCAGATTTTAAATGTGATTTCAAATATATAAGCTTCATCAAGTTTAATCTTACCAGTCAAAAGTTACGCGCCGGAGAAAATTTGGCTTATTTTCGAAAAAAGGGGAAAAGACGCCCTAAAAGTTATAGAACCTTAACGAAAATCACACCATCATATTCAGCGTATTAGAAAACCCTACCTTAGAGGTTTCAAGCTCCTATCTACAAAAATGTGGAATTTTCCATTTTTTGCCAGAAGAAAGATCACGGATGCATGTTTATTTATTTTGTTTTTTTAGGGGTGATCATATCGACCTATTGGTCATAGAATATCGTGAGAGGGCTCATTCGAACGGAAATTAAAAGTTCTAGTTCCCTTTTTAAGTGACCAAAAAAATTGGAGCCCCCCCCCATGCTCATTTTTTTTCCCGACGTCACCCGATCGAAATTTTGAGATAGCCATTTTGTTCAGCATAGTCGAAAATCTAATTAATATGTCTTTGAGGGTTACTTAATCCCCCACTGTTCCCGGGAGAAGGGGTGCAAGTTATAAACTTTGCCCATTGTTTACATATAGTGTTGGTTATTGGCAAGTGTACAGGCGTTTTCAGGAGGATTTTTTTTCTACTTGGGGGTCGGGGTTAGAGTAGGGGTTACGTGGGAGGATCTTTCCATGGAGGATATTTCCTTGGGGGAAGAGACATTTCTATGAATGGGGCGCCAGATTTCCCAGCATTATTTAAAAAACGATCAGAAATTTATTTTTTAAAACAATAAAAACTTTAGCGTAAAGAACGAGGCGTTGAGGAGGGGAAAGCCCCTTTCGTATACGGAATACTTTCTGTTCGTTTTAAGTTTTAATGTCGCTTCTTATTTTCAGTTAAAAAAACTTGTTTTTTTTTTAGTTAATCCATAGAGAGAATTGAAGCAGGTATTTAGCAAATTTTAAGAAACAGGAACAAATTTTCCTTTTATCAAATTTGGTAATAATATCATAAAACGGAGCAACAGATAGAACGTGGGGAAGAGCAAATGAATTAAAAAGAGATGAAAGAACGTTTCGGTTGTATCGCAATTTCACATAAACTATTGATGCATAAGCAGTGGCAATTCTACGAAAAATTTGGCTAATTTGAAGTTATCGGGTGTGAGAGAAAGTTAGACTAGTTGAGAGGTCAAGATGTGTAATATTTTCTACTGGCAGAACCATTAAAAGGGAGCGACTAGCCATGGATGGAACGGGGATGCTTCCAGTTAAAAAACGGAATTCACGCTTCCCAGCATTAATTTCAAGACCAAAATTTAGGTAATTATCTTGCAGATTAAAAAAAAAAAAAATCAGAAAGTCGTTCAAGAGTTCGGCGGGTATTAAGAATATCGTCAACATATGACACAAGGAAAGCATTGATACTGTTGGAAATGAAGGAAGATGACCATTTTTCTTGAGGCACGACAACATAGTTGATAAATACCGCGGGAGAAGAGACAGCGCCTTGGCGGGCTCTTGTTCAGACAAGGATTCTTTTAGTTCGCGGAATCAAATCCTTAGATTTTGATAAGGTGATCTTCAGGCTTATTTGAAAGTGATAATACATGACAAAATAAGCCTTATTGGTGCAAAGGTTTAAGACCCCTTTTACTAGCAAGACGGAGCAAGTATAAGGGGGGGGGGTACCATCCCCATCACGCACCCCTGCTGCCACCTACTTCTTTTTTGCACCCCAAATATGGGCATAGAGTCCCTAGGGGAAATGGATTTCTGAGAAATTGATTGCGTAATCAAAGTGTGTCAATGACCTAAATTTCCAAAGGTGTTGATGTTGTTGTTGTTGTTGCTCTCAGTGAATGTTATGAGTTTCCAGGAATTTGGAACACCTGTGCCGTCGACCTCAATTCACCTATCGTGAATCAATAATTCCCCTTAGAAACAACAAATTAATTCCCCTTTCTTGACAGATCAATCAACCAATGACATCATCTGTCAGACTTTAAAAATTTTCGCCTAGAAACGATTCTCCGGGAATAGATCCAAGTCATTAATGTCTTTGCCTCGGAAACAACTCTACTGGTTGAACTCCAAAAGATATTAATAACCAAACGCCATGGAAACAATTCTCCAAGAAACATCTTAGCGATGAATTGTTTTAGCGCGGGAATCAGGTTTCTTATTAATTTGAAATGTGTCAGCGCAGAGATGCCAAACAAAAGGAACACGCTGAAATTACGTTTACGGATTATTTGGGCGAAGCCGTTTTAGCCACTTTATGGAATTATTTCGGCGAAACAGTTAGAGACATTTTAAAAGATGATTTAAAAGATGATTTTAGAAGAGAATTTAAGGGTGAAACTCTGTGGTCGTTATAATACACAAGTTGTATTTTAACAGTGTCGTGAGGTCCCCTACCCCAACCCAAAAGGGTTCCGATCCCCCTACCCCAACCCCAAAGGGTTCCAATCCCCCAACCCCAACCCCGAAGGAAGCCCCCGGTCCTCAAAGGTCCCCCAGGCTCCCAAAGGGCCACCGGGCTCCCAAAGGACCAATCGGCCCTCAACTGCCCCCCAGACCCCCAAAGGCCCGCGCCGGGCCCTCAAAGGCCCTCCCCCAGTCCCCAAAGGTCCACAGGGCTCCCAAAGGAACACCCAGCCCTCAAGGGCCCCCACAGACCCTCAAAGACCCTCCCCGGGCCCCGTCTTTTGTTGAGATGTGTTGTCTGAAACCTATGATTTGGGGTGTATGGGTTGCTATTTTTGATTTTTCTGACTTGGATTTCATAGTCTTTCATAGGTGTGTGTTGTCTGAAACCTATGATTTGGGATGGCTGGTTCGCTATTTTTGACTTTTCTGAGCTGGATTTCTTACCCTTTAAAAATTGTGATTTGTCAGAAAATTATGATTTGGGATGTGGAGTTTGATATTTTTACTTTTCTGAACAAGATTTCTTAGTCCCTCATAGGTGTGTGTTGTCTGAAATCTATGATTTGGAATGGGTGGGTTGCTATTTTTTGACTTTTCTGACCTGGATTTCTTAACCTTTCATTGGTGTGTGTTGTCAGAAACTTATGATTTGGGATGAGTGGTTTGCTATTTTTGACTTTTCTGAGCTAGATTTCTTAGTCTTTCGTTGGTGTGTGTTGTCTGAAACTTATGATTTGGGATATGCAAATTACTATTTCGGGCTTTTATGAGCTAGATTTCTTAGTCTTTCGTTGGTGTATATTGTCTGGAACCTATGATTTGGGAAGGGTGGATTACTATTTTTGACTTTTCTGAGCTGAATTTCTTTGACGATCATAGGTGTGTGTTGTCTGAAACTTATGATTTGGGGTGCTTAATTTGCTATTTCCGGCTTTTATTAGCTGGATTTCTTAGCCTTTCATAGGTGAGTGTTGTCAGAAAATTATGATTTGGGATGTTTAGTTTGCTACTTGGACTTTTCAGAGCTAGGATTCTTAGTCTCTCATAGGTATTTGTTTTCTGAAACCTATGGTTTGGTATGTGTGGATTTATATTTTTGACTATTATGAGCTGGCTTTCTTAGACTATCATAGGTGCGTGTTGTCTGAAACCAATGATTTGGGATGGGTAATTTGCTATTTTTGACTTTTCTGAGCTAGTTTTCTTAGCCTTTCATAGGTGTGTGCTGTCAGAAAATTATGTTTTGGGATTTATAGTTTGCTTTTTGGACTTTTCCGAGCTAGGATTCTTAGTCCCATCATAGGTGTTTGTTGTCTGAAACCTATAGTTTGGGATGAGTAGTTTGCTATTTCAGGCTTTTCTGAGCTTAGGTTTTTTAGTATTTCATAGGTGTGTGTTGTCTGAAACTTATGATTTGAGGTGTATGGGTTGCTATTTTTGACTTTTCTGAGTTGGATTTCTTAGTCTTTCATAGGTGTGTGCTGTCAGAAAATTATGATTTGGGATTTGTAGTTTTCTTTTTGGACTTTTCAGAGCTAGGGTTATTACTCCCTCATAGGTGTGTGGTGTCTGAAACCTATGATTTGGGATGTGTGGTTTGCTATTTTTTGACTTTTCTGAGCTGGATTTCTTAGCCTTTCATAGGTGTGTGATGTCTGAAACCTATGATTTGGGATGGTTAATTTGCTATTTTTGACTTTTCTGAGCTAGGTTTCATAGCCTTTCATAGGTGTGTACTGGCAGAAAATTATGATTTGGGATTTGTAGTTTGCTTTTTGGACTTTTCAGAGCTAGGATTCTTAGTCCCTCATAGGTGTTTGTTGTCTGAAACCAATAGTTTGGGATGAGTAGTTAGCTATTGCAGGCTTTTCTGAGCTAAGGTTTCTTAGTATTTCATAGGTGTGTGGTGTCTGAAACCTAGGATTTGGGGTGTGTGGGTTGCTATTTTTTGACTTTTCTGAGCTGGATTTCTTAGTCTTTCGTAGGTGTGTGGTGTCAGAAAATTTTGATTTGGGATTTGTAGTTGGCTTTTTGGACTTTTCAGAGCTAGGGTTCTTAGTCCCTCATAGGTGTTTGTTGTCTGAAACCTATAGTTTGGGATGAATAGTTGGCTATTTCAGGCTTTTATGAGCTAGGTTTCTTAGTATTTCGTAGGTGAATGTTGTCTGAAACTTAAGATTTGGGATATGTAAATTAATATTTTGGGCTTTTCTCAGCTAGATTTCTTAGCCTTTCAGGGGTGTGTGTTGTCAGAAAATTATGATTTGGGAATGTGTAGTTTGTTATTTGGACTTTTCAGAGCTAGGGATTTTAGTCCCTCATAGGTGTTTGTTGTCTGAAACCTATAGTTTGTGATGAATAGTTTGCTATTTCAGGCTTCTATGAGCTAGGTTTCTTAGTATTTCGTAGGTGAATGTTGTCTGAAACTTATGATTTGGGATATGTAAATTACTATTTCGGGCTTTTCTGACCTAGATTTCTTAGCCTTTCATAGGTGTGTGTTGTCAGAAAACTATGATTTGGGAATGTTTAGTTTGCTATTTGGACTTTTCAGAGCTAGGATTCTTAGTCCATCATAGGTGTTTTTTTGTCTGAAACCTATAGTTTGGGATGAGTAGTTTGCTATTTCAGGCTTTTATTAGCTAGGTTTCTTAGCCTTTCTTAGGTGCGTGTTGACTGAAACTTATGATTTGGGTTATGTAAATTAGTATTTCGGGCTTTTCTAAGCTTGATTTCTCAGTCTTTCGTTGGTGTGTGCTGTCTGAAACCTATGATTTAGGAGTTGTTGGTTGCTTTTTTTGAATTTTATGAGCTAGGCTTCTTAGCCTTTCATAGGTGTGTGTTGACTGAAACCTTTGATTTGGGATGAGTGGTTTGCTATTTTTGACTTTTCTGAGCTAGATTTCTTAGCCTTTCATAGGTGTGTATTGTCAGAAAATTATGATTTGGGATGTGTAGTTTGCTTTTTGGATATTTCAGAGCTAGGATTCTTAGTCTCTCATATGCGTTTGTTGTCTGAAACTTCTAGTTTGTGATGAATATTTTGTTATTTCAGATATTTCTGAGCTAAGATTTTCCAGTATTTCGTAGGTGGCTACTGTCTGGAAAATATGATTTGGGATATGCAAATTACTATTTCTGACTTTTCTAAGCAAGATTTCATATTCTGTCATTGTTGTGTTTTGTCTGACACCCATGATTTGGGATGTGTGGATTGCTATTTTTGACTTTTCTGAGCTGGATTTCATAGCCTTTCATAGGTGTGAGTTGTCCGAAACCTATGATTTGGGATGGTTAATTTGCTATTTTTGACTTTTCTGAGCTAGGTTTCTTAGCCATTCATAGGTGTCAGCTGTCAGAAAATTATGATTTGGGATTTGTAGTTTGCTTTTTGAACTTTTCAGAGTTAGGATTCTTAGTCCCTCATAGGTGTTTTTACGATGTACATTTTTCTTAAAAAACTGGTGTGCTATAAAGTAGTCAAACATGTTTTGGGGGCATGCACGAAATTATGTAACTCAACATCCGTTTTTATTCGTCCTTGAAATTCCGTATAAAACTTTTTATCTTCATAGAAAATAATCACAATCATGATATAACTTTTCCTATCTTCTACGGAAAAATTTAGAAGTGAACTTTAAATTTTTTATGTCTTGGGCCTTTTCTTCTTCTGGGAAAATATTTGGAACAGAACTTTAAATTTGACTCTTTGAGAAAGGTCGGAATTGAATTTAAGGAAATTTAGAATTAAAGTGAAACTTTTTATCTTCATGGAAATAATCACAATCATAGTATAACTTTTCCTATCTTCTACGGAAAAATTTAGAAGTGAGCTTTAAATTTTTTATGTCTTGGTGAACTTAAAACTGAAGTGGAAGCTTTTTATTTTCTATGGTGAAATTAGAATTGAACTGTGTTCCTTGTTAAAATTCAAAATAGAACTTGAACTTTTCTATCTTCTATGAGAAATCGAGCCTGCTAGAAGTATCATTATCTCTAAAATTTTTTTTCTTAAATCTCTGACCTTTTTAATAGATATTCTGAACGTTTGGCGTTCCAGCATACCCTAAAATAATGAACACTTAACAAAATAATGCATAAGATATTTTTAATGAAATAACGACATGTAGAATATTAATATAAAAATACGTTAAATACACTATTATACATTATTAGTACACTTGCGCTTCACTTTCCGTCAATTCATCTTTATATTCATTGATGATATTGTCTGCTAATGTCCTTTTTATTCTGCCTGCGATTTCACTGTCTATTGTCACATTATTTTTTACATAGATTGCAGTTTTGGTATTTTGATAAGATATGATTTATGATGTTGGTGCAGGAGTATGCATATCTTCTTTTTTCTTTTGCTTTCATTCGAATGCTAATACCGGAAAGATAGCGAAAAGATCTATCAACGGCTAACATGCTACCAGAACCATTAGCTAGAAATTGTCCCTCTTCATCAACTATTATTTTTAAGTTTGAATTCTCTTTGAGTATTAATTTCTCTGGTAATGTTACCCTCGCATATCCACCGTTTACACGATTGAAATTCTTGGGTGCTCCAAAGAAATCTAACTTCTCGCTCTCATGACAACGCATGCATACATTTCCAATAGTGTTACCACTTGCACTCGTTTCATAGTTCAGGTATTTCTCCATGTCAGCATTCAACACGACGATGATTTTATCATGTGCACATACTTTCGTCGAATAATTCATCTTCACTTATCTACAGATATAAATTGTGTGTTTATCTTCCACCGCATAAAAAATACTGATTTAATGCATGCAATAAACTAGGTAGTGTCGATAGCCTACCATAGAGTACCAGTGGGAAAGCCATGTCATGTCTATGAACAAGCACAGAGTACGATATTAGAGCAGTAAGCATATTTCATATCATTTTAAGATTTAAGAAAATTTAGAATTAAAGTGAAACTTTTTATCATCATGGAAAATAATCACAATCATAGTATAACTTTTCCTATCTTCTACGGAAAAATTTAGAATTGAACTTTAAATTTTTTAGGTCTTGGGACTTTTGTTTTTCCGGGAAAATATTTGGAACAGAACATTAAATTTTTCATTTCTTTGAGAAAAGTCGGAACTGAATCTAAGAAAATTTAGAATTAAAGTGAAACTTTTTATCTTCATAGAAAATAATTACAATCATACTATAACTTTTCCTATCTTCTATGGAAAAAAATTAGAACTGAACTTTAAATTTTTTATGTCTTGGTGAGCTTAAAACTGATGTGGAAGCTTTTTATTTTCTCTGGAGAAATTAGAATTTAATTATGTTCTTTGGTAAAATTCAGAAGAGAACTTGAACTTTTCTATCTTTTATGAAAAATTTTTTACTTATTTTAATTTTTTTCATCTGTTTGAGAAAAATCTGGACTCAAGTGGAAATTTTTTATATTATTTTGAGAAAATAGAAATAATCTTCTGAACGTTTTATGTTCTAGCATACCCTAAAAATAATGAACACTTAACAAAATAATGCATAAGATATTTTAATGAAATAACGACATGTAGAATATTAATATAAAAATACGTTAAATACACTATTATACATTATTAGTACACTTGCGCTTCACTTTCCGTCAATTCATCTTTATATTCATTGATGATATTGTCTGCTAATGTCCTTTTTATTCTGCCTGTGATTTCACTGTCTATTGTCACATTATTTTTACATAGATAGCAGTTTTGGCATATTGATAAGATATGATTAATGACTTTATTGCAGGAGTATGCTTGTCTTCTTCTTTTTCTCTTTAAAATGCTAATACCGGAAATATGATGATAGGATGTATCAACAGGTAATGTGTTACCAGCAACAGTAACAAGGAGCTGTCCTCGATCATTGACAATTATTTTTAAGTTTGCATTCTCTTTGAGCACTAATTTCTCTGGTAATGTTACCCTCGCATATCGACCGTTTACACGATTGAAATTCTTGGGTACTCCAAAGAAATCTAACTTCTCGCTGTCATGACAACCCATGCATACATTTCCAATTGTGTTACCACTTGCACTCATTTCATAGTTCAGGTATTTCTCCTTGTCTGCATTCAACACGACGATGATTTTTTTATGTGCACATAATTTCATCAAATCATTCATCTTCACTTTTCTACAGATATGAATTGCGTGTTTATTCTTTCACTGCGGAAAAAATACTGATTTAATACACACAATAAACTATGTAGTGTCAATAACCTACCATAGCGCACCAGAGGGAAAGCCGTATCGTGTCTATGAACAAGCACAGAGTACGATTGGTAAATCCATAAGAATATTTCATGTAATTTTAAGATACGTAAAAAAGTTTAAAACATACCATGTTAAAAAATTCAAAAATTATTTTTAAAAATGAGGGAAGGAGTCCCAGAGCCCTCCCTTCTCCCCCCGGGCCGCGGGGTAGGGTCGGTTAGCTAGTAAATATCTCTCCATGTTTAAGTTAGGTTAGACTAGATTAAGTTATGTTAGGTTAGGTTAGGTTAAGTTAGGTTAGGCTAGATTAAGTTATGTTAGGTTAAGTTAGGTTAGGTTAGGTTAGCCTACGTACGCGCGCGTACGTAGGCTAACCTAACCTAACCTAACTTAACCTAACATAACTTAAATAAAAATAATGTGACAATAGACAGTGAAATCGCAGGCAGAATAAAAAGGACATTAGCAGACAATATCATCAATGAATATAAAGATGAATTGACGGAAAGTGAAGCGCAAGTGTACTAATAATGTATAATAGTGTATTTAACGTATTTTTATATTAATATTCTACATGTCGTTATTTCATTAAAATATCTTATGCATTATTTTGTTAAGTCCTCATTATTTTTAGGGTATGCTAGAACATCAAACGTTCAGAAGATTAATTCTATTTTCTCAAAATAATATCAAAAATTTCCACTTGAGTCCAAATTTTTCTCAAACAGATGAAAAAATTTAAAATAAGTAAAAAATTTTTCATAGAAGATAGAAAAGTTCAAGTTCTCTTCTGAATTTTACCAAAGAACATAATTAAATTCTAATTTCTCCAGAGAAAATAAAAAGCTTCCACGTCAGTTTTAAGCTCACCAAGACATAAAAAATTTAAAGTTCAGTTCTAAGTTTTTTTCCATAGAAGATAGGAAAAGTTATAGTATGATTGTAATTATTTTCTATGAAGATAAAAAGTTTCACTTTAATTCTAAATTTTCTTAAATTCAGTTCCGACTTTTCTCAAAGAGATGAAAAATTTAAAGTTCTGTTCCAAATATTTTCCCGGAAGAAGAAAAGTCCCAAGACATAAAAAATTTAAAGTTCACTTCTAAATTTTTCCATAGAAGATAGGAAAAGTTATACTATGATTGTGATTATTTTCCATGATGATAAAAAGTTTCACTTTAATTCTAAATTTTCTTAAATCTTAAAATGATATGAAATATGCTTACGGCTCTAATATCGTACTCTGTGCTTGTTCATAGACATGACATGGCTTTCCCACTGGTACTCTATGGTAGGCTATCGATACTACCTAGTTTATTGCATGCATTAAATCAGTATCTTTTATGCAGTGGAAGATAAACACACAATTTATATCTGTAGAAAAGTGAAGATGAATTATTCGACGAAAGTATGTGCACATGATAAAATCATCGTCGTGTTGAATGCTGACATGGAGAAATACCTGAACTATGAAACGAGTGCAAGTGGTAACACTATTGGAAATGTATGCATGCGTTGTCATGAGAGCGAGAAGTTTGGATTTCTTTGGAGTAACCAAGAATTTCAATCGTGTAAACGGTGGATATGCGAGGGTAACATTACCAGAGAAATTAATACTCAAAGAGAATTCAAACTTAAAAATAATAGTTGATGAAGAGGGACAATTTCTAGCTAATGGTTCTGGTAGCATTTTAGCCGTTGATAGATTTTTTTGCTGTCTTTCCGATATTAGCATTCAAATGAAAGCAAAAGAAAAAAGAAGATATGCTTACTCCCGCACCAACATCATAAATCCTATTTTATCAATATGCCAAAACCGCAATTTATGTAAAAATAATGCGACAATAGACTGTGAAATCGCAGACAGAATAAAAAAGACATTAGCGGACAATATTTTCAATGAATATAAAGATGAATTGACGGAAAGTGAAGCGCAAGTGTACTAATAATGTATAATAGTGTATTTAACGTATTTTTATATTAATATTCTACATGTCGTTATTTAATTGAAAGTATCTTATGCATTATTTTGTTAAGTGTTCATTATTTTATGGTATGCTGGAACGCCAAACGTTCAGAATATCTATTAAAAAGGTCAGAGATTTAAGAGCAAAAATTTTAGAGATAATGATACTTCTAGCAGGCTCAATTTTTCTTAGAAGATATAAAAGTTCAAGTTCTATTCTGAATTTTAACAAGGAACACAGTTCAATTCTAATTTCATAATAGAAAATAAAAAGCTTCCACTTCAGTTTTAAGTTCACCAAGACATAAAAAATTTAAAGCTCACTTCTTAATTTTTCCGTAGAAGATAGGAAAAGTTATACTATGATTGTGATTATTTCCATGAGGATAAAAAGTTTCACTTTAATTCTAAATTTTCTTAAATTCCATTCCGATCTTTCTCAAAGAGTCAAATTTAAAGTTCTGTTCCAAATATATTCCCAGAAGAAGAAAGGGCCCAAGACATAAAAAATTTAAAGTTCACTTCTAAATTTTTTCGTAGAAGATAGGAAAAGTTATATCATGATTGTGATTATTTTCTATGAAGATAAAAAGTTTTATACGGAATTTCAAGGACGAATAAAAACGGATGTTGAGTTACATAATTTCGTGCATGCCCCCAAAACATGTTTGACTACTTTATAGCACACCAGTTTTTTAAGAAAAATGTGCATTGTGAAAACACCTATGAGGGACTAAGAATCCTAACTCTGAAAAGTTCAAAAAGCAAACTACAAATCCCAAATCATAATTTTCTGACAGCACACACCTATGAAAGGCTAAGAAACCTAGCTTAGAAAAGTTAAAAATAGCAAATTAACCATCCCAAATCATAGGTTTCAGTCAACACACACCTAAGAAAGGCTATGAAATCCAGCTCAGAAAAGTCAAAAATAGCAATCCACCCATCCCAAATCATTGGTTTCAGACAACACACACCAATGAAAGACTATGAAATCTAGCTTAGAAAAGTCCGAAATAGTAATTTACATATCCCAAATCATAATTTCCAGACAACATCCACCTACGAAATACTGGAAAATCTTAGCTCAGAAATGTCTGAAATAACAAAATATTCATCACAAACTAGAAGTTTCAGACACCAAACGCATATGAGAGACTATGAATCCTAGCTCTGAAAAGTCCAAAAAGCAAACTACACATCCCAAATCATAATTTTCTGACAATACACACCTATGAAAGGCTAAGAAATCTAGCTCAGAAAAGTCAAAAATATCAAACCACTCATCCCAAATCATAGGATTCAGTCAACACACACCTATGAAAGGCTAAAAAGCCTAGCTCAGAAAAGTCAAAAAAAGCAACCAAGACATCCCAAATCATAGGTTTCAGACAGCACACACCAACGAAAGACTAAGAAATCTAGCTTAGAAAAGCCCGAAATAGTAATTTACATATCCCAAATCATAAGTTTCAGTCAACACACACCTACGAAAGGCTAAGAAACCAAGCTCATAAAAGCCTGAAATAGCAAACTACTCATCCCAAACTCTAGGTTTCAGACAAAAAACACCTATGATGGACTAAGAATCCTAGCTCTGAAAAGTCCAAATAGTAAACTACAGATTCCCAAATCATAATTTTCTGACAACACACACCTCTGAAAGGCTAAGAAATCTAGCTCAGAAAAACCCGAAATAGTAATTTATATATCCCAATTCATAAGTTTCAGACAACATTCACCTACGAAATACTAAGAAACCTAGCTCATAGAAGCCTAAAATAGTCAACTATTCATTCCCAAACTATAGGTTTCAGACAACAAACACCTATGAGGGACTAAGAACCCTAGCTATGAAAAGTCCAAATAGCAAACTACACATTCCCAAATCATAATTTTCTGACAACACACACCTCTGAAAGGCTAATAAATCTAGCTCAGAAAAGCCCGAAATAGTAATTTACATATCCCAAATCATAAGCTTCAGACAACATTCACCTACGAAATACTAAGAAACCTAGCTCATAAAAGCCTGAAATAGCCAACTATTCATCCCAAACTATAGATTTCAGACAACAAACACCTATGAGGGACTAAGAACCCTAGCTCTGAAAAGTCCAAAAAGCAAACTACAAATCCCAAATCGTAATTTTCTGACAGCACACACCTATGAAAGGCTAAGAAATCTAGCTCAGAAGGGTCAAAAATAGCAACCCACACACCCCAACTCATAGGTTTCAGACACCACACTCTTACGAAAGACTATGAAATCTGTTTATGAAAAGTCGGAAATAGCAAATTACACACCTCAAAACATAAGTTTCTGACAATACACACCTATGAAATACTAAGAAACCTTAGCTCAGAAAAGCCTGCAATAGCAAACTACTCACCCCAAACTATTGGTTTCAGACAACAAACACCTATGAGCGACTAAGAATCCTAGCTCTGAATAGTCCAAAAAGCAAACTACAAATCCCAAATCATAATTTTCTGCCAGTACACACCTATGAAAGGCTATGAAACCTAGCTCAGAAAAGTCAAAAATAGCAAATTAACCATCCCAAATCATAGGTTTCAGACATCACACACCTATGAAAGGCTAAGAAATCCAGCTCAGAAAAGTAAAAAAATAGCAAACAACACATCCCAAATCATAGGTTTCAGTCAACACACACCTATGAGGGAGTAATAGCCCTAGCTCTGAAAAGTCCAAAAAGAAAACTATAAATCCCAAATCATAAATTTCTGACAGCACACACCTATGAAAGACTAAGAAATCCAACTCAGAAAAGTCAAAAATAGCAACCCATACACCTCAAATCATAAGTTTCAGACAACACACACTTATGAAATACTAAGAAACCTAAGCTCAGAAAAGCCTGAAATAGCAAACTACTCATCCCAAACTATAGGTTTCAGACAACAAACACCTATGATGGGACTAAGAATCCTAGCTCGGAAAAGTCCAAAAAGCAAACTATAAATCCCAAATCATAATTTTCTGACAGCACACACCTATGAAAGGCTAAGAAATCCAGCTCAGAAAAGTCAAAAATAGCAAATTAACCATCCCAAATCATAGGTTTCAGACAATACATACCTATGAAAGGCCAGGAAACCTAGCTCAGAAAAGTCAAAAATAGCAATCTACCCATCTCAAATCATAGGTTTCAGACAAAAAACACCTCTGAGAGACTAAGAATCCTAGCTCTGAAAAGTCCAAATAGCAAACTACACATCCCAAATCATAATTTTCTGACAACACACACACCTATGAAAGGTTAAGAAACCTAGCTAATAAAAGCCGGAAATAGCAAATTAAGCACCCCAAATCATAAGTTTCAGACAACACACACCTATGTGCGGCTATGAAATCCAGCTCAGAAAAGTCAAAAATAGCAATTCACCCTTCCCAAATCATAGGTTCCAGACAACACACACCAACGAAAGACTAAGAAATCTAGCTCATAAAAGCCCGAAATAGTAATTTGCATATCCCAAATCATAGGTTTCAGACAACACACACCAACGAAAGACTAAGAAATCTAGCTCAGAAAAGTCAAAAATAGCAAACCACTCATCCCAAATCATAGGTTCCAGACAACACACACCAAGGAAAGGTTAAGAAATCCAGCTCAGAAAAGTCAAAAAATAGCAACCCACACATCCCAAATCATAGGTTTCAGACAACACACACCTATGAAAGGCTAAGAAATCCAGCTCAGAAAAGTCAAAAATAGCAATCCACCCATCCCAAATCATAGGTTTCAGACAACACACACCTATGAAAGACTATGAAATCCAAGTCAGAAAAGTCAAAAATAGAAACCTATACACCCCAAATCATAGATTTCAGACAACACATATCAACAAAAGACGGGGTCCGGGGAGGGCCTTTGAGGGTCTGAGGGGGCCCTTGAGGGCTGGGTGGTCCTTTGGGAGCCCTGTGGACCTGTGGGGACTGGGGGAGGGCCTTTGGAGGCCCGGGGAGGGCCTTTGGGGGTCGGGGGTGGGCCTTGGGGGGTCTGGGGGGCACTTGAGGGCCGATTGGTCCTTTGGGAGCCCGGTGGCCCTTTGGGATCTTGGGGGACCTTTGAGTACTGGGGGCTTCCTTCGGGGTTGGGGTAGGGGGATTGGAACCCTTTGGGGTTGGGGTAGGGAGATCGGAACCCTTTGGGGTTGGGGTAGGGGACCTCACGACACTGTTAAAATACAACTTGTGTATTATAACGACCACAGAGTTTCACCCTTAAATTCTCTTCTAAAATCATCTTTTAAATCATCTTTTAAAATGTCTCTAACTGTTTCGCCGAAATAATTCCATAAAGTGGCTAAAACGGCTTCGCCCAAATAATCCCTAAACGTAATTTCAGCGTGTTCCTTTTGTTTGGCATCTCTGCGCTGACACATTTCAAATTACTAAGAAACCTGATTCCCGCGCTAAAAAAATTCATCGCTAAGATGTTTCTTGGAGAATTGTTTCCATGGCGTTTGGTTATTAATATCTTTTGGAGTTTGACCAGTAGAGTTGTTTCCGAGGCAAAGACATTAATGACTTGGATCTATTCCTGGAGAATCGTTTCTAGGCGAAAATTTTTAAATTCTGAAAGATGATGTCATTGGTTGATTGATTTGTCAAGAAAGGGGAATTAATTTGTTGTTTCTAAGGGGAATTATTGATTCACGATAGGTGAATTGAGGTCGACAGCACAGGTGTTCCAAATTACTGGAAACTCCTAACATTCGCTGAGAGCAACAACAACAACATCAACACCTTTGGAAATTTAGGTCATTGACACACTTTGATTACGCAATCAATTTCTCAGAAATCCATTTCCCCTAGGGACTCTATGCCCATATTTGGGGTGCAAAAAGGTTGTAGGTGGCAGCAGGGGTGCGTGATGGGGCTGGTACCCCCCCCTTCTACTGGAGCATTGCTGCAAGAATAAAGGAGTCGACGTTTCAATTGACATCAATTCCTCCAAGAAGTAGGGGGTAACCTGAAGCCTCTGATTCAATGAGAAAATTAGCAACAGCGGAAAATGCCTAAGGACAACCGAATCCATGCTGGAAGCCGAACTGATAAAGTGGAGTATAACACTTACGCTGAAGCTCGTCTATAACAGCTAGTTCAAAGAGTTTGCATAGAGTCTTTGAAACATTAATAGGCCAAAACGAATGCACTGGGGTGGTTTTACACTTCTTTGGAATAGGTGTGACACCGCAAATACAGAATAACGAGGGGACATTAAATAGGGTGAGGATCGTCTGCATGAGCAGTGTTAAATGTTCCACGAAGAAAGTGCCACCATGCCTGATGAGCAAACCGCAAATTCCAATCAATGCCAGAATACGGCTTTGGTTTCAGCCTGTTAGTTGCTGATTCAACAATATATGCCATAACCTACAGATGCCGTGGACACTGAGGCCCACTGAAAAACTATTCGAGATCATACTCAAATTTCGACTCAAGCAAGGGATCTGTTGAAAAGAACTCAGCTGTATAATAATTGTAACATTCTGCTTGAGGTATATCAAAAGCAGAAACTGATGGGAAGCAATGGGATTGACAGATTACCTTCCAGAAAATAATTCCTACTCCCACCAACCTTAGAAAAAAAAATCGGAAATGGGATACCTACGATAGCTTTCTAATTCCCTAGCAAACTTTCTTTTAGTATTTAAGTGAACAGAGTTAATGGCACCACTACCAGGGTGGCCACATTGATTCTGCTAGCTCAATTAGAACTTTGCAGATGGACAAGCTTGCACAAACGATAGGTTATCACACCATTTTGTAACGAGTCGCACATGAACTCGTCTGTCAGGCACTGCAGTCTTTCTTCTTTTTTTTGTACAGAGCAAAGCATGACACACTCTTATGCAATAAATATGTAAAAGGATGCGCTATTCAAAAATCGGAATAGAAGGCTTATTCATCAGCAAGAGAAATGTGGACGAGTTGTATCGAAAATATCCTTAGATACTAGAATGCAAAGTAGACTGAGGGGAGGATATCCAAAAGAAGTTGAGCAAGACTTAGCGAAGGCGATGCAACGACATGGTCAATGTTCGAAGTTGAAAATGGCAAATGAAGATATTTAGAATCACATTTTTATATTTTACAGCCTGACCATCCTCAAAAACCTCCGAAAGCAAAGTAGCACGAACTAAAACTTTTTTTTCTCTCTTTTCTGTTGTTTTTTTTCATCAATTTCTGTATTTATGATGGGTTTAAAATAAATTCAATTCAATTCAAAAGGTTTGAATCAACCATAAACAGATAGCAATTCAAATCACCCATAACAATATAAGCTACAGACAGCAAACTAGCTCCTTAAGACATCGATCTAACTTTTCACAGGATTTTGGAGTTGATTGCTCCGAATAATCATCTCGGTAATTAGTGGTTAAAAAACGTTTATAACTAAAAAATCTTCAATTCGAACGGCAAGAAAAACATCTGACGCACCAAATAGATTAGACCTGGGATTAGCTGACACAAAAGCTACTAGACCACCTGAGAATCTACCTCGAGATCTTTTCATTTTTGTCGGTACAGAATAATGGAACTTGCGAAGATAATCTTCAAAGATACCACAGATAGCAAGGTGTTTTAACCACTTCCAGGCCTCTTGATACCAGTAGAGTTCTACATTATACTTTGGGGAGATTATGTTCCTTCCTGTGCTATTTGGGTAGATTATGTTCCCTTAGTACCTATCCAAGCAAAGTGATCACGTTTTGGGACCATGGGCTAGATTGTATAGCACAACCAGACTGCTTTTTGAGACACTTTCATCAAAACGTGTTTTTTTTTATCTTGAACCAACATAACAATTTATAAAGCCAAATCGTATTCAAAATATTTTCTTGGAAACAAATTTAAGTTTTGTATTAATTTTGGGTATCTATGGATGTTCATTGAGTTATATAATTAAGGAAGTTGCTAATTAAAGAATAGTAGGCTAAACTCAGAATTGATTGATTAACATATGCTGTTGAAAGCTAACTAAATTTGCAAAAAAAGGATATAATATTCGTGAATTGAACTGTACGAACGATCTTATTTGAATAATAGGGAAAAAATAGAGCTAGATAACATTTGCGAATTGGATACAGCCAAATCGTATTCAAAATATTTTCTTGGAAAGAAATTTAAGTTTTGTATTAATTTTGGGTATCTATGGATATTCATTGATTTATATAATTAAGGAAGTTGCTAATTAAAGAATAGTAGGCTAAACCCAGAATTGATTGATTGATTGACATATGCTGTTAAAAGCTAACTCAATTTACAAAAAAATTATATAAAATTCGCGAATTCAACTACATCAACGATATTAATTGAATAATAGGGAAAAAACAGAGCTAGATAACATTTGCGAATTGGAATCATATGAAGGTGGAGAAAAAGGGTTAAACTGATTAGCAGTTAAGGTAACCCCGAAGGGCTTGTTAACTCAGGCAATTTGTTATAAATTGAGACAACATTAATCTATGAAAATAGTTAATGATGATAAAATGACATTGTTAGTTGACCTAACTTTACCTCTCCGATGTGTTCTGTATAATACACGAGTGGTGTTTGGACAGTAATGTCAATTTAAAATAGGGTCTAATGTTATAATATACTAAAAAGTTGATACTAAGTGAGATGTAGATGACAAGAAAAGAATTTTAATAATAAAATTCAGAACAAACCTTAGAAATCCTCGCAAATCAAGTAGTAAGGTGTATGTGAGTACGAACCATCAAGGATCATAAGCACCAACGACCCTAACCACTAGAGACCTCAACCCCCCTCCAAAGGTCACCTATCCCCAAACTGGAAGGGCACCCCCTCCCCTCCAACCTTTTAGCCCCCTCCCCCCATTTTTTTGAATTTTTTATGTTTTTTTTTATTTTTTTTATTTTTTTTAACATGATATATTTTTTTCAACTTTTTTTACATGTCTTCGAATGAGATGAAACATACTTAAAAGAAAAAAAAATCACATTTAATATTTTCCAAACTCAAAATGAGAATGGTAGACATGTTAGTCATAAACTTTACTATTAGAAAAATAATGTTTGTAGTGGCTCTTTTTTTATTGGGCTAAATTTTTTTTTTGGACTTCGAAATTATTAAACTTTTTTTTACGTATCTTAAAATGACGTAAAATATGCTTACGACTCTAACAATTGTACTCTACGCATGCTCAGAGACACGATGCGGCTTTCCCCCTGGTACTTTATGGCGGGTTATCAACACTCTCTGGCTTATTGCATGTATTAAATCAGTATTTTTTACGCAGTGGAACGATAAACATATAAGTCATATCTTAAAAAAAATAAAGATAGAGCATTTTAATAAAGTGTGCTTAGATAGCAAAGTTATTGTAGTATTGAATGCTGACAAGAATAAGTATTTAAACTATGAAACAAGTAAAAATGGTAGAACTATTGGAAATGTCTGCATGCATTGTCATGAAAATAAAGAATTAAATTTCTTTGGTGTACCGAAAAAATTCAACTCTTATGTTGATGAATACGCAAGATTGAGATCTCCAGAGATGATTACACTCAAAGAGAATGCCAACATAAAAATAATCGTTGATGATAGAATACAACTCCTTGCTACTGTTGCATGTAACAAATTACCTACTGATACATCCTATTGTCAGCTTTCGGGCATTAGTATTCAACGGAGGATCAAAAAAAGAAAGGCCTACTCTTCTATTAACATCATAAACCGTATCTTGTCTACGTGCCGAATCTGTTACCTGCGTAAAGATAATGTTGTAATAAACAGTAAATATGCCAGAAAAATCAAAAGGAAATTGGAAGAAAATGTCACTCTGAAATATAAAGATGAATCGATGAAAAACAAAAGTACCAGCAAACGTTACTGCCATTGATCAAACAGTCTATGAACCAAATATTACCAAAGACGAAAAGCATATTGAGCCTGTCGATGACACACCAGTAAATTTGTGTATGACTCAAAATGGAATAATGATTATTCTACTGATTAACGAACTAAGAGAAGACAATAACTACAATATCAAGAGAGAACATAGTGAACTATTTTATGGAACAGATTCAAAATGTCCAAAGTTGATCATTGATATTAATAATGTATCATAATATATTTTTGTATTAATATTCTACATAGGATTATTTCATTAAAACTATATTATGCATTACATTGTTATGTGTCCATTATTTTTAGAGTATACTAGCATATCAAACGTTTAGAATGTCTATTAAAACATCGGAGATGTAAGAAAAGGAATTTGCATACATCTATTGTCAGACACATGGTATAACATTGACAAAATCTAGGTATCAGAATGAATAAATTCTGTATTAACATCAGTTGTTGGATATGTCATTATGAAAAAATTGTAAGTAAGTAAGTAACAAAGTCTGTCTTGAATTCACCTCTTGGATACAAAATACAGAAATTTAATTCAGGAAATTTTGAAAAAAATGAACAAATTCTTTATTAACATTCTTCACCAATTGAATTCGCTTCCATCAACATCCTTTGTCAGATACATCGAATAAAATTGACAAAATGTAAATATCAGAGTGAATAAATACTTTATCAACATCCTTTATCGGATATGTCGGATAAAATTGACAAAATCTAAGTATCAGAGTGTATAAATGCTTTATCAACATCCTTTAAATGCATTATCAACATCATTTGTCGGCTTTATCGGATAAAACTGACAAAATCTAAGTATCAGATTGATTAAATTCTATATCAACATCCCTTTCTCGAATACATGGGATAAAATTGACAAAATCTAAGTGTTGGAGTGAATATTTTTTTTATCCACATCTTTTGTCAGATACATCGAATAAAATTTGACAAAATCTAAATATCAGAGTGAATACATGCTTTAACAACATCCTTTATCAGATATGTCGGATAAAATTGACAAATTCTAAGTATCAGAGTGATTAAATTCTATATCAGCATCCTTTTTTCGGATACATAGGATAAAATTGACAAAATCTAAGCGTTAGAGTGAATAATTTTTTTTGTCAACATCCTTTGCCAGATACATCGGATAAAATTAAAAAAATCTAAGTGTAAGAGTGTGAATAAATACTTCATCAGCATCCTTTGTCGGATATGTTGAATAAAATTGACAAAAAATAAGTATCAAAGCGAATAAATGCTTTATCACCATCCTTTGTCGGAAAATTAAATAAAAAAAACAAGTTCTTTAAACTGAAAGTAAGGAGCGACATTAAAACTTAAAACGAACAGAAATTATTCCGTATATGAAAGGGGCTGTCCCCTCCTCAACGCCTCGCTCTTTACGCTAAAGTTTGACTCTGTCTCACAACTTAATTTTTTAAAACAATAAAAAGTTTGACTTTCTCACAACTCTATTTTTTAAAACAATAAAAAACTTTAGCGTAAAAAGCGATGCGTTGAGGAGGGGACAGCCCCTTTCATATACGGAATAATTTCTGTTCGTTTTAAGTTTTAATGTTGCTCCTTACTTTCAGTTTAAAAAACTTGTTTTTTTTATTTAATTTCTGATCGTTTTTTAGTTAATGCAGCTTTTATTTGCATCAAAATTTTACTTTTCTTTTGCTAAATGGATGTCTTTACAAATTAACTTATGTAACTAACTTCTATATTTGTATATTTTTCTTCTGGCAAAAAATACAAAGTTGCAGATTTTTGCAGATGTGAGCTTGAAACCTATGTAATAGGGTTATCTGATACGCTGAATCTGACGGTGTGATTTTCATTAAAATTCTTTCACTTGTAGGGGATGTTTCCCCCCTCTTTAAAAAATCAAGTAAATTCTCTCAGGCTCGTAGCCTTTGATGAGTAATACTAAACTTAATAAAATTTATATATTTAGGATCAGCCTTATAAACACATTCTTTTGATACATTTATTGACATCAAAATTTCGTTTTTAAAAGTTTCGATTACTATTGAGCCGTATCGCTTGTTTTTTTATTGTTTTTTTTTTTTATTACGTATATGTTATTACTTATATGAAGGGGTTCTCCCCTTAGTCAATACCACGCTCTTTACGTTAAAAGTTAAAAAAAATTTTGATTCACAAACCCCTGAATCACAAAGGCCGTTTAATTCGAATAGATAGCTCTTTTCAAAGCAGTAAAAAAAACTGTAGCGTAAAGAGTGAGGTATTGAGTTGGGGGAGAACCCCCTCACATATGTTATAATTTCTGTTCATTTTAAGTTCTAATATTCCTTCTTACATTTCAGTTGAAAAAACTTGTTTTTTTTATGTAACTTCTGATCGTTTCTTAAATAATGCTTGGAAATCCGGCGCCCCCTTCATAGAAATGTCCCTTACCCCAAAGAAACATCCTCCACGGAAATATTCTCCAGAGTACTCCCCTCCTCTCGCCTCCCCTCCAGAAAAAATCCTTCCTGAAAATGGTTGTATACTTCCCAATAACCAATAAATAATGCTGGCAAGTCCGGCGCCCCCTTCATGGCAATTTCCCTTCCCCCATGAAAACTTCCTTCATGGAAAGATCCTTCCATATAGCCCCCGACCCTCTCCTTCCCCCACCTACCAGAAAAAATCTTCTCTGAAAATGTCTGTATACTTCCCAATAACCAATACTATATGTTAACATTGAGTAAAGTTCATAACTTTCAGCCCTCCCCCTGGGGACTTTGGGGGATCAAGTCATCCTAAAAGACATTTTTATCATATTTTTGACCATGGTGAACAAAATAGCTATCTCAAAATTTTGATCGGGTGACTTTGGGAAAAAAATGAGTGTGGGAGGGGGCCTAGTTGCCCTCCATTTTTATTGTTCACTGAAAAAGAGCACTAGAACTTTTAATTTCCGTTCGAATGAGCCCTCCCACGATATTCTAGGACAACTGGGTCGGTACGATCACCCCTGGGGAAAAAAAATAAATAAATAAATAAACACGCATCCGTGATCTTTCTTCTGGCAAAAAATGTAAAATTCCATATTTTTGTAGATAGGAGCTTGAAACCTCTATAGTATGGTTCTCTGATACGCTGAATATGATGGTGTGATTTTCATTAAGTTTCTATAACTTTTAGGGGGTCTTTCCCCCTTTTTTCGAAAATCAGCCAAATTTTCTCAGGCGCGTAACTTTTGATGGGTAGCACTAAACTTGATGAAAATTATACATTTGAAATCAGCATTGAAATTTGATTCTATTGATGTATCTATTGGTATCAAAAACCCGTTTTCTAGAGTTTCGGTTACCATTGAGCCGGGTCGCTCCTTACTTACAGTTCGTTACCACGAACTGTTTGATATGTTGGATAAAATTGACAAAATCTAAGTGTCAGAGTGTGAATAAATACTTTATCAGCATCCTTTGTCGGACATGTTGAATAAAAGTGACAAAATCTAAGTATCAGAGTGAATAAATGCTTTATCAGCATCCTTTGTCGGATATCTCTGATAAAATTGACAAAATCTATGTGTTAGAGTAAATAATTTTTTTTATCAACATCCTCTGTCAGATGCATCAGATAAAATTGACAAAATCTAAGTATCAGATTGAATAAATGTTTTATCAACATCATTTGTCGAATATGTCGGATAAAATTGACAAAATCTAAGTACCAGAGTGAATAAATTCATTATGAACATCATTTGTCGGGGGTATCAGATAGAATTGACAAATTCTAAGTATCAGATTGAATAAATGCCTTATCAATATCCCTTTCTCGGATACAAGGGATAAAATTGACAAAATCTAAATACCAGAATGAATAAATTCATTATCAACATGCTTTGTAGGATATGTCGGATAAAATTGACAAAATCTAAGTATCAGAGTGATTAAATTTCATATCAACATCCCTTTCTCTGATACATGGGATAAAATTGATAAAATATAAGTATCAGAGTGAATAAATGCTTTATCAACATCCTTTAAATGCATTATTAACATCATTTGTTGGCTATATCGGATATACGAATAAAATTGACAAAATCTAAGTATTAGATTGATTAAATTCTATATCAACATCCATTTCTCGAATACATGGGATAAAATTGACAAAGTTTGTGGTGGGCGCCACTCTAAGTGAACCTAAATTAACTCAACTTTTTGAATATCTCTCTCACTATGACTGTGTGTCTGAGCGGGTGTGCTAAGTTAACTCAACTTTTTGAATATCTCTCTCACTAAGTTTGCATATCGACATGCTTGTGGGAAATTTTGCTAGCTCGACAGAAATGTGCCTTTAGGCTTAAGGACTTATTTGACCTGTCCCTAAATAGAAATGCCATTCATTACTTACAAATGAAGCGAAATTTCAAAAAAGATCATTTCTTGTGTAGGTACGATAAATGGTATTATAAACTAAGTTTGTTTTCATTTCAAAAATTTTGGGAAGAATTACCTGAATTCTCCTACAGAACTGTTTTCATTTGTTTTTCTTCCTCTTTGAACGCACAATATTGCGCGTAGAAAGAAAATTACACCGGAATTGTCAAGTAAATAATTAAATAAGTAAATATAAAAATAAATAATTCTTCTTTTAATCAATCAAAAAAAACTTTTTGGACAAAATATGTTTTTCAAAAAAAAGTAAAGAACTCCATTAAACCAAAAATGAACAAAAATAGAATCAAATAATCTACCAAGCATACAGCTACCACAGAACGGTATCAATAAATAAATGAAACTCAAAACAAACAGAAATTAAAATAAGTCAAACTTAAAACGAGCAGAAATGAATCTGAGTAGGGTTCTAAACCCTATGCTTTCAAAAAGCCAGAATATAATTTGTACTTTACTGAAAAAAATTCAAATGAATTTACTGAAAAAAGGGCATTGTCAGTTTAATTATACATATGCTGATATTTATTCCTTAGAAACTTAATTAATTTTTAATTTCTTAAAGTTATAAAAGTGAAAACATTTAAACAAAATTTAAACACTTCTCCAACCACTAAGTGGCAAGGGGTTGGGGTCAGGAGCGTAATTTCCTATGGGACAGAGGGAGAAACTGCCTCTCCCAGACCACAGTGTTCCCACAGACCCCAGCTCCCACCCCACCCGAGGTGGAATTTAGTTTCTCCACAAATGTTGTCAAAACTAAGATAAGCCTGCATAATTCGAGCTTCAACTGAAACAGGTCAGTTTTGTTTATTACATCTTTACCTCTTTTATTACTATATGGCTCGTTTTTAAGTTTTCTCTGTCATTTTAAATTGATTTGAGAAAATTGGCTACAGATTTTACACACACCCCAAAAAGGATTTTGACAAAATTACGAAATACGTTGGGGTATGGATTTTATTATCTACTAAGAATGTCGTTGTAAATCATGAACTGGATGACCTCTATTCCCTTTTGAATGAAAATGCTTGACAATAGCTCATTAAGGGGACTTGGAGGAGGAACATATGGGAGGTGTTCTTGCAAACCTCCAGTTAAGGGATTTGGAGCATAATTACTACAATGATGATATCGTTTTATGCTTCCAACCTTATCAAACAGCTCGAGGCGACCCAGCTGAATAGTAGCCGGAACTGTAAAAAAAGGAATTTTGACATCAATAGATAGTCTACATCAAGCCTGAGAAAATTTGCCATATTTTCAAAAAAAAGGGGGAAACATCCCCTAAAAGTCATAGAATTTTAATGACAATCACACCATTAGATTCAGTGTATCAGAGAACCTTACTGTAGAGGTTTTAAGCTCCTGTCTACAAAAATGTGGAATTTTGCATTTTTGCCAGAAGAAAGATAACGCTGCGCGTTTGTTTTTTTTCATTTTTACCAGGGCTGATTGTATCGACCCAGTTGTCCAAGAATGTCGCGAGAGGGCTCATTCGAACGGAAATTAAAAGTTATAGTGCCCTTTTTAAGTGACC
The DNA here is from genome assembly GCF_049724085.1 of Artemia sp. Qi Xiang Cuo. Taxonomy (NCBI): domain Eukaryota; kingdom Metazoa; phylum Arthropoda; class Branchiopoda; order Anostraca; family Artemiidae; genus Artemia; species Artemia sp. Qi Xiang Cuo. The sequence continues at coordinate 37,573,058 of NC_142802.1, forward strand.
AAAAAAATTGGAGGGCAACTAGTATCACTTTTTACAAAAAAAATCTGCATTTTCATGTACAAGCTATGCTCACCATTCTACCATCGGAGACTTTTGACCAGTCTACAGTAGCCACAGCAAAAAGCGCAACTTTATTTCTCAAGGGTGCACCGAATAATGAACAGGCACCACCTCATTACTGTCTTTCAGTTTTTCTGTCTTCCGCATCAAGTTAAAATAAAGAACGGATAGTAAAGCTTATAATAGTTGAATATTACCAGGTCACTAAAAGTTTGTAATAAAACCTTACTTTCTTAGAAACCAGCATCATCCATTTATAATTAACAGAGAAAGTTACCCTGGATTAGTTTCCAACTCGACGCCTTAGGATTGCAAGGCCTGCTCTCTATCGATTCAGCTGCCGACGCTTGTATACTATGAAAGAATATAGTTTGAAAAAATATCGAAAAAGAAATACGTAAAGGACTGATACAGTTCATTATAAATGGGGCCTGTGCTAGTTTCATCGGATATAACTGAAAACCTAGTAAAGAACAAATCACAAGCACAAAGCAACTAAAATTTAAGCTAATTACATAAAAGATCGATGTGAAATCATTTCGATAAATTCGTTTTTAAATTTTATTTAGATTTTTACAATATTTACATAATCTACTTAAGAAGTGACACCAAAAGTATTGATTTTGGTCAGGGCATAATTTGTTATGGGGTAGGGGGCAACTGCTCCCTCTGTACCCCAGTTTGCCCCCCAGACCCCGGTTCCCCCCCCCCCAGCTGAAATTTAGTTTCTTCAAAAATCTTGTCAAAACTAAGATAAGCCTGCATAATTCAGAGAAACGTGCTAGTTTTCTTTAGTAATTCTTTGCATTTATGGTACTATAAGGTTTTTTTTTTATATCGCACTGACATTTTGACTAGCTCTGGGAAAGTCTGGTTCACCTTTCCCCCCCCCCCCCAGGGTTTTGACGAAACTACACCCCTGGTTTTAGTGCTATATCTCACTTATGGATGGTAGTATTGATAAAAATCACGTAGATATGAGAAATAGCTTTCAAATGAGCCATTAAACGTCACTATTAAACGTACTGGTAGCCCAGTAGCCCCAGCTTTTCCGCTTGAGACAGGGCACCCTAAATGCCGTTTTTTAGTGCCATTTGAAACTTGCTGATGGTGGAATCTATAAGAAGGAAGGACTTGTATATGAGAAATATCTTTTATCTGAGCTACTAAAAATGAACATACCAAAACACCCAACAACAGTACGCCCATACCGATACGGGTGATATCGATACGTCAAATAGCAATACAGCGTACATCCCTTTCCCCAGGGACTATGACGGGTCATATGGTCACTAAAACCATAGATATTAGGCCTTTGAACTATGTTAAACAAAATGGCTGTCTCGAAATTTTGATTAGATGGCTTTTGGGGGAGGGGCCTGTAGGGAGGGGGGCTAGTTGACCTCCAATATTTTGGTCACTTAAAAAAGGCACTTACGAATTTAATTTCCTTTTGAATTAGCTATTACACATCTCTATATGATACTCTTAGGCCACCCCTTAGTCCTACTAGAAAAAAAAAGAAAAAAGGGAGAAAAATTAGTGCTAACGATGTAAAAAAGCGATACCCTGTTTTATGGTTTCGACCATGCTGATTCCAATGGTGTACTTTTCATTTTGATCTGACGCCATTTTCAACTGGTTTCAGGCTTTTTTTCAAAATCCCCTTAAATTTCTTTTCGCAATTAACTTTTACTTTTAAGAGAAACCGAAATAATAGTCACTATTCCTGAATCAATGTCAAATGGCAATTTTTTTTTCACCAGGTAACTTTTACTGAACGTGATTTTCAACCTATTGGTTACTATGGGATGTGGCTCGCTCCTTACTAGGTTGCAGCTACCGCTACAACCATGATGATCGTCCATGCATCTGCTATACATGGTCTGGTTTGAACACTCCCGATCAAAAAAAGTGTTTGCGCTAATAAAACCTGAATGTAATAGGAAATATTAGTAGAGATGCCATAATATCTCCGGACAGGAGTCCATATATGGGCATAGAGTCATTAGGGAGAATGATTGCGTAATGGGGTCAATGACCTCTTTCACCAGGTGTGTTTTTGGCACGCCCTCAGCGACTATCAATGTTGTTGTTATTGTTTCCGAGGCAAAATGCCAAGGTCAATGTTGTTGTTGTTTTGAACAGAGTCATTAGAGAGAACAAGTGGTTAATGGGGTCAATGTTGTTGTCGTTCGAAGCAAAGTTAATGACACTTCCTTCCTGTTCGAGGCGGATGTTATTATCCGGAAATAGTATTTGTTATTGTTATTCGAGCCAGATGTTATGAGGTTCCCGGAAACAGTTAATTAATGTCTGACAGATGACGTCAAGTTAATTAATGTCCTTGCATTTCCAAAGAGAATTGTCACCGAGAAACAGTTAGATCACACATGATGTCATGATTGATTGATTGGCACAAAAGGGGAATTAATTTGTTGTTCTATAGAGAATTGATTCACGAAAGGGAAATTAATTTGTTGTTTCTAACAAGAGAATCGTTTCCGAGCAGAGGTATTGATCTTAGCGCGCGAAAAGGTTTCCAAATAATTTGAAATGCATTGGCGCAGAGATGCCAAACAAAAGGAACATGCCAAAATTCCGTTTAGGGTTAATTTTGGCGAAACCGTTTTAGCTATTTTATGGAACTATTTCGGCGAAACAGCTAGAGACATTTTAAAAGGTGATTTTTGAAGAGATTTTGGAAGAGGTTTTGAGTGTGGTCGTTATAATACACAAGTTGTATTTTAAAAGTGATGTGAGGTCCTCTACCCCAACCCCAAAGGCTTCTCATACCCCACCCCAACCCCGAAGGAAGCCCCCGGTCCTCAAAGGCCCACCCAGACCCCCAAAGGCCATCCCCGGGTCCCCCAAAGGCCCATCGAGCTCCCGAAGGACCAACGGTATCACACCGGCCCTCGACTTGTCCAAAAAGGTCCCACAGTCCAAAAAAGTCCGGCCCTCGGCCTCGAAGGAAGCCCCCCCGCTCATAAAAGGCCCCCCACGGTCTCACCGGTAGACTGGAGCCCCCACCCGGCCCCACAGACCTCCCAAGACACACCTCCAGCCATTCAAAAACCCAGAGAGCTCCTAAAGGACCAACAGGGTCCCAAAGGCCCTCCACCGGTCCCCAAATGTCCCCCAGGCCCTCAACTGCCCTCCCTGTGCCCCGAAGGCAGCCCCCCCGGGCCGCCACGGCCCCCCAAGCGCGCAAAGGGCCCCCGGAGCCCCCCAAGGCCCCCCCCGACCCCCCAAGGCCCTCCCCCGGGCCCCCCCAGGCCCATCGCGCTCCCGAAGGTCCAACGGGATCCCAAAGGCCCTCCACCGGTCCCCAAATGTCCCCCACGCCCTCAACTGCCCTCCCTGGGCCGCCAAGGCCCTCCCTGTGCCCCCAAGGCCCTCCCGGTGCCCCCAAGGCCCGCCCCCGGCCCCCCAAAGGCCCCCCCAGCTCTCAAAGGGCCTCCGGAGCCCCCAAAGGCCCACCCAGACACCCAAAGGCAATCCCCGGGCCACCCAAAGGCCCTCCCCAGGCTTCCAAAGGCCCTCCCTCGGTTCCCAAAGGTCCCCCAGGCTCCCAACTGGCCCCCGGACCCCCAAAGGCCTTCCCCCCGCACCCAAAGGTCCACCGGACTCCCAAAGGACCAACGGGGTCCCAAAGGGCCCCCAGACCCCAAAAAGGCCATACCCGAGCCCCAAAGGCCCCCCCGGTCCCCAAAGGTCCACCAGACCCCCAAAAGCCCTCCCTGTGCCACAAAGGCCATCCCCGGGCCCCCCAAAGCCCCATCGAGCTCCCAAAAGACCAACGGGGTCCCAAAGGCCCGTCACCGGTCCCCAAAAGTCCCCCCGGCCCCCCACGGCGCCCCCCGACCTCCAAAGGCCCACAGCGCTCCCAAACGACCACCGGGCTCCCAAGGGCCCTCCCCCGGTCCACAAAGGTCCCCCGGGCTCCCAAACCACCCCTCAATCCTCAAGGGCCTCCGGATCCCCAAACGCCCCTCCCTGGGCCCCAAAGGTCCTCCCCCGGTCACCATATATGCACACACAAACTTACACACACACAAAAACTTACACACACAAACAAAAACTCACACAAACACACGAAAACATACACACACAAGAAAACTTAAACACACACGCCAAAACAAACACACACGAAAACTTACACATGAACACAAAAACTTACAGGAACACAAAAACTTACACACACACACACACACAAACACACAAAACTTACACACACAAACACACAAAACTAACACACACACACGCAAACACTTACACACACACAAAAACTTACACACACACACACACACACACACAAAAAAACAAATGAACACAAAAAAACAAAAACACAAATGCACAAAAACTTGCACACACACACACACACACACAAAACAAAAACAAACAAACACACACACTAAAACTAACAATCACACGCAAAAACTAACAAACACAAAAACTAACACACACACACACACACACACAAAAACATAAACATCCACACGAAAACTAACATTAACACAAAAACAGACATTCACACAAAAAATTACACACACAAACACACACACACAAAAATTACACTCACACACACACGAAAACTCACACACACACACCAAAAAATACACACACACACACACAAAAACTTACACAAGAACACAAAAAAAAACACACACACACGCACACAATCACAAAACTTACACACACACACATACACACACTCAAAAAACTTACACACACACACACACACAATAAATTTTACACACACACGCCAAAACTTACACACACAAAAACTTACACATGCACACGAAAACTTACACACACACACACTAAAAAATAAACACACACTCCAACAGTTACACACACACACACACACACACACAAACTGACACACACACACAAACTTACACACACACACACACACAAAAAAAAACTTACACATGCACACTAAAACTTACATGAACACAAAAACTTACATGCACACAAAAAATTACACACACACACACATACACACAAAAAAAATAAACAATCAAAAAAAAAAACTATAACCAACAAACACACTATAAAAATATTAAAAACACTCCCACAAACTTACACACACACACATACACAAAAACTTACACATGAACACAAAAAAACTCACACACATGCACAAAAACTTACACACACACACACACACGCCAAAACTTACACACACAAAAACTTAGACACACACACACACACACACACACACACACACACACAAACTTAAAAACACACACACACACACACACACAAAAACTTACACACACACACAAACTAACACACACAAGCCAAAACTTACACACACAAAAAATAACACACACACACAAAAACTTACACCCACACGCAAAAACTTGCATGCACACAAAAACTTACATGCACACAAAAACTTACACACACACAAAAACTTACATGCACACAAAAAAATTACATCCACACAAAAAATCTTACACAAACAAAAAATTACACACACACACACACAAAGGCTTAGACACACAAAAACTAACACAAACACAAAAAAAAATACACACACACGCAAAAACTTACAAGAACACACAAACAAAAAAGCAAACAAAAAAATACAAACACGCACAAAAACTAACACACACACACACACACACACAAAAACTTACACACACACACACACAAAAACTTACGCACACACAAAAAATTACACACACACACACACACACACACACACAACATAAAAAATGCAAACGAACAATAGAATTCAAACAAAAAAATACACACACACACACGTACACATACTGACACATAAGAAAAATAAAAAAATCACAACCGCTTACACCAACGCACAAATACACACACACACACACACACACAAAAACTTACACACACACGTCAAAAAAAGAATGCCAAAACACAAAAAAACATACACACACACACACAAAATTACACACACACACACACAATAAATAAGACAACACAAAAATACACACACACACACAAAAAAAAAAACCAATACAAACACACACACACAAAACTTACAAACACAAAAAAAAGAAAATACAAAAAAAAAATTACACGCACAAACAAAAACAAACACCCACACGCAAACACTAACATGCACACAAAAACTTACATGCACACAAAAACTAAAAAACACACACAAAAAATTACACACACACACACAAAAACTTACACACACACACAAAATTACACAAAACAAAAAAAATACACACACACACACACACACACACACACAAAAAATAAACCATGCACACAAAAAACATACATCCACACACAAAATATGAGACAAACAAAAACTTACACGCACACACAAACACAAAAACAACCACAACCACAAACAAACAACAACACAAAAAATAACAACCACACAAACAAATAAACACACACACACAAATAAAAACATGCACAAACACTTAGAAACACACACAAAAGCTTACACACACACACACGCATGAAAACTTACACACACACGCCAAAACTTACACACACACGCCAAAACTTACACACACACACACACAAACTACACACACACACACACACAAAAACTTACACATTAACAAGAAAAATAACATTAACAAAAAAAATTTCACGAACAATAAAACTTACACACACACACACACACAAAACTTACACACACACGAAAAAACTTACACACACACAAAAACTTACACACACACACAAACACACACACGCAAAAACTAACACAAGAACACAAAAACTCACACACACACACCCACGAAAACTTACACACACACGCCAAAACTTACACACACAAAAACTTACACATGCACACGAACACTTACACAAACACACACACGAAAAAATACACACACACACAAAAACTTACACACACACACACACACACACACAAACTTAAACACACAAAAAAAATAAAACACACACACACACACACACAAAAACTTACACATGCACACGAAAACTTACATGCACACAAAAACTTACATGCACAAAAAAACTTACACACACACACACACACAAAACTTACAAACACACACACACACACATGAAAACTCACACACACACGCCAAAACTTACACACACACACAAAAACTTACACACACACACATACACAAAAACTTACACATGAACACAAAAAACTCACACACACATGCACATAAACTAACACACACACACACACACACACACACACAAACTAACACACACACACACACGAAAACTTACACACACACGAAAAAAATTACACACAAAAAAAATTAGACACACACACACACACACACACACACACACAAACTTACACACACACACACACAAAAAACATACACACACAAAAACTTACACACACACACAGACACACACTTACACAAACACACAAAAAACTTATATCCACACGCAAAAGCTTAGACACACACAAAATTACACACACACACACACACAAAAACTTACACACACACACACACCAAAACTCAAGCACACACAAAACTTACACACACACACACACAAAAACTTACACATGCACACGAAAACTTACAAGCACACAAAAACTTACATGCAAACAAAAACTTACACACACACACACACACAAAACTCACACACACACACACACATACACACACACACACAAAAAAACTTAAACATTAAAAAAACAAAAAATCACACACACACACACACACAAAAAATTACAAACACACATTCACAAACAAATCTAAAACAAACACTCAATATAACTCACCCAAACAAGCAAAAAAAAAAAAACAAACAATATAAAACAAATACACACACACACACACACACACACACACACAAACAAAAACAAACATAAACACACAATTACACACACACACACAAACACACAAAAACAAACACACACACCCACAAACAAACACACACACACAAAAGCTTACACACACAAAACTTACACACACACAAAAAAACTAACACCCACACTCAAAAACTTACATTCACACAAAAAAATACATTCAAACAAAAACTAACATACACAAACAAACTTACACACACGCACAAAAACTAACACACACACACACACAAACAGACACACACACAAAAACTAACACACACAGACACACACACACACACAAAAAAAACTAAAACGTTAACACGAAAACTAACATGCCCAAAAAAACTTACACACACACACACACACACATGAAAACTAACACACACACGACAAAAAGTACACACACAAAATCTTAGACACACAAAAACTTACACACACACACACACACACAAACTTACACCAACACACACAAACTTACACACACACTCAAAAACTTACATGCACACAAAAACTTACACACACAAAAACTTGCATACACTCACAAAAACTTACACACACACACAAAAACTTACACACACACGAAAACTAACCCACACACACGAAAACTAACACACACACACGCCAACACTTACACACACACACAAAAACTTACACACTTACCATATCACAGTTACATTGTCTTAATTTTTCAAATTTCATTTGAATTTCTGTCGTGAAATGCAAGAGTTGGAATATTTCAGTAGTGACTTGTTGTGCTTTACCTTCTCACAGTTACATTCTCTTGATTTTTCGAAGTTCATGAAATGCAAGAGTTGGAAAATTGGGGTCTTAGTCCACCAGCCCGAATGGTGGAAATCCACTAGCTCAGTATTGGGGTCCCACTCCACCAGCCTGAACGGTGGAAATTCACTAGCTCAGTATTGGGGTCCAAATCCACCAGCCTGAACGGTGGAAATTCACTAGCTCAGAATTGGGGTCCTAGTCCACCAGCCTGAATGGTGGAAATACACTAGCTTGATATTGGGGTCTCAGTCCACCAGCCTGAATGGCGGAAATTCACTAGCTCAGAATTAGGGTCTTAGTCCACCAGCCTGAATGGTGGAAATCCACTACCTCAATATTGGGGTCTCAGTCTACCAGTCTGAATGGTGGAAATTCACTGTTTAAGTTAGGTTAGGTTAACTTATCATGTGCGCTCATTATAAGTTAACCTAACCTTTTCCGGGGAGTATGGTTAGGTTAGGCTAGATTAAGTTAGGTTAAATTAGGTTAGGTTAGGTTAGCCCATGTACGCTTCACTTAGGTTAGCTTAGGTTAGGTGAGAGACAGGCAAAAAGTTAGGTGTATGATTAGGTTAGGTTAGGTTAGATTAAATTAGGTTAGGTTAAGTTAGGTTAGGCAAGGTTAGCCTACGTACGCGCGCATACGTAGGCTAATTCTGAGCTAGTGAATTTCCATCGTTCAGGCTGGTGGAGTGGGACCCCAATACTGAGCTAGTAAATTTCCACCGTTCAGGCTGGTGGAGTGGGACCCCAATACTGAGCTAGTGGATTTCCACCATTCGGGCTGGTGGACTAAGACCCCAATTTTCCAACTCTTGCATTTCATGAACTTCTAAAAATCAAGAGAATGTAACTGTGAGAAGGTAAAGCACAACAAGTCACTACTGAAATATTCCAACTCTTGCATTTCACGACAGAAATTCAAATGAAATTTGAAAAATTAAGACAATGTAACTGTGATATGGTAAGTGTGTAAGTTTTTGTGTGTGTGTGTAAGTTTTGGCGTGTGTGTGTGTAAGTTTTCGTGTGTGTGCGTAAGTTTTCGTGTGTGTGTGTGTGTAAGTTTTTGTGTGTGTGTGTAAGTTTGTGTGAGTGTTTGCAAGTTTTTGTGTGTGTAATTTTTTGTGTGAATGTATGTTTTTGCGTGTTGGAGTTAGTTTTTGTGTGTGTGTGTGTGTGTATTTGTTTTTGTGTATATGCTTTTTTTTATTTAAGTTTTGAATTGTTTGTGTGAGTTTTCATGTGTTTGTGTGTGTGTGTAAGTTCTTGTGTGCATTTAAGTTTTAGTGTGCATGTGTAAGTTTTTTTTTGTGTGTGTGTAAGTTTTTGTGTGTGTGTAAGTTTTTGTGTGTGTGTGTGTAATTTTTTGTGCGTGTGTGTAAGTTTTTGTGTGTGTGTCAGTTTTTGTGTGAATGTATGTTTTTGTGTGCATGTAAGTTTTTGCGTGTGGGTGTAAGTTTTTGTGTGTGTGTTTAAGTTGTGTGTGTCTAAGATTTTGTGTGTGGGTTTATGTTTTTTAGTGTTTTTTTAAGTTTGTGTGTGTTTGTGTGTGTGTGTGTGTAATTTTTTTTGTATGTGTGTGTTAGTTTGTTTGTGTGTGTGTGTGTGTGTATTTTTGTAAGTTTTTTTGTGTTTAAGTTTTGGCTTTTGTGTGTTAGTTTTCTTTCGTGTGTGTGTAAGTTTTGTGTGTGCATTTGTGTTTGTAATTTTTTGTGTGTGTGTGTGTGTGTGAATTTTTGTTGTGTTCATGTGTAAGTTTTTTTGTGTGTGTGTGTGTATGTGTGTGTGTGTGTGTGAGTTTTGTGTGTGTGTGTGTGTGTAAGTTTTTGTGTGCATGTAAGTTTTTGTGTTAATGTAAGTTTTCGTGTGCTTGTTTTAGTTTTTGTGTGTGTGTGTGTGTAAGTTTTTGTGTTTGCGTTTGTTTTGGTGTGTGTGTGTGTGTAAGTTTTTGTGTGTGTGTGTAAGTTTTTGTGTGTCTAATATATTGCGCGTTTTGATAAGTTTTTTGTGTGTTTTTTTTAGTTTGTGTGTGTGTGTGTGTAAGTTTTTGTGTGTGTAAGTTTTTTTTGTGTGTGTGTGTGCAAGTTTGTGTGTGTGTGTGTGTGTGTGTGTGTCTATGTTTTTGTGCGTGTATGTGTGTTCGTGTGTGTTGATTGGGGCGGTTTGTGTTTTTCTTTAGTTTTGTGTGTGTGTGTGTTTGTGTCTTTATTATTGTGATCTGTTATTTGTGAGTTTTTTTTGCTTTCATGTTTTAGTTTTTGTGTATGTGTGTGTGTGTAAGTTTTTGTGTGTGTGTGTAAGTTTTGGCGTGTGTGTGTGAGTTTTATTGTGTGTGTTTGTGTTTGTTTTAGTTTTTTGTGTGTGTTTGTTTGTAATTTTTTTTGTTCATGTTATTTTTTTTGTGCATGTAAGTTTTAGTGTGCTTGTGTAAGTTTTTGTGTGTGTGTGTGTGTGTGTGTAAGTTTGTGTGTGTGTGTAAGTCTGTGTGTGTGTGTGTGTGTGTGTGTGTTAGTTTTGGAGTGTGTGTGTAAGTTTTCGTGTGTGTGTGTGTGTAAGTTTTCGTGTGAATGTGTAAGTTTTTGTGTGTGTAAGTTTTTGAGTGTGTGTGTAAGTTTTAGTGAGTGTGTGTGTGTGAGTTTTTTTGTGTTAAGGTGTAAGTTTTTGTGTGTGTTTGTGTGTGTGTGTGTTTAATTGTTTTTGTGTGTGTAAGTTTTGGCGTGTGTGTGTAAGTTTTTGTGTGTGTGTGTGTGTGTGTGTGTGTGTCAGTTTTTGTGTGCATTTAAGTTTTTTTTTGAGTGTTTGTTTTCGTGTGCATGTGTAAGTTTTTGTGTGTGTGTGTGTGTGTAAGTTTTTGTGTGTGTGTGTGTAAGTTTTGGCGTGTGTGTGTAAGTTTTGGCGTGTGTGTGTAAGTTTTCATGCGTGTGTGTGTGTGTAAGCTTTTGTGTGTGTGTGTAAGTTTTTGTGCGTGTGTGTAAGTTTTTGTGTGTGTGTAAGTTTTAATGTGCATGTAAGTTTTTGTGTGCATGTAAGTTTTTGCGTGTTGGTCTAAGTTTTTGTGTGGGTGTGTTTTAGTTTTTGTGTGTCTAATGTTTTTTTTGTGGATTTAAGTTTTGTGTGTGCATTTGTTATTTTTTTTGTGTGTTTGTGTGTGTGTGTGTGAGTTTTTGTGTGTGTTTAAGTTTGTGTGTGTGTGTAAGTTTTGTTTGTGTGTGTGTGTAAGTTTTTGTGTGTGTGTGTAAGTTTTTGTGTGAATGTAAGTTTTTGTGTGCATGTTAGTTTTTGCGTTTGTTTTTTTTTTTGTTTGTGTGCGTTTTTTTTTTTTTGTTTCTATTGTTTTGTTTGTGGTTTTAAGTTTTTTTTGTGTGTGTGTGTTAGTTGTTGTTTGTTTGTGTGTGTGTGTGTAAGTTTTTGTTTGTGTAAGTTTTTTGTGTGTTTTTTTGTTTGTTTTTTTTTGTGTTTTTGTTTGTTTAAGTTTTTGTGTGCATGTAAGTTTTGACGTGTGTGTGTAAGTTTGTGTGTGTGTGTGTGTGTGTGTGTGTAAGTTTTTGTGTGTCTATGATTTTGTGTGTGTTAGTTTTGACGTGTGTGTGAGTAAGTTTTCGTGTGTGTGTGTTTAAGTTTTTGTGTGCATGTGAGTTTTCGTGTGATTGTGTAAGTTTTTGTGTGTGTGTGTGTGTGTGTGTGTGTGTTAGTGTTTGTGTGTGAGTTAGTTTTTGTGTGTGTGTGTGTGTAAGTTTTTGTGTGTGTGTGTGTGTGTGTTAGTTTTTGTGCGTTTGTGTAAGTTTTTGTGTGTATGTAAGTTTTTGTGTGCATGTAAGTTTTTGCGTGTGGGTGTAAGTTTTTGTGTGTGCGTGTAAGTTTTTGTGTGTCTAAGCCTTTGTATGTGTGTGTAAGTTTTTGTGTGTCTAAGCTTTTGTGTGTGGATGTAAGTTTTTTGTGTGCATGTAAGTTTTTGTGTGTGTGTAAGTTTTTGTGTGCATGTAAGTTTTTGTGTGCATGCAAGTTTTTGCGTGTGGGTGTAAGTTTTTGTGTGTGTGTGTAAGTTTTTGTTTCTGTAATTGATTGCTTGTCTGTGTTCGTGTTTGTGTGTGTGTGTGTGTTTTTTTTTGTTTTTGGGTGTGTTTGTGTGTGTGTGTAAGTTTGTGTGTGTGTGTGTGTGTGTGTGTGTGTGTGTGTCTATTTTTGTGTGTGTGTTAGTTTTTGCGTGTGTGTGTAAGTGTTCGTGTGTGTGTATGATTGTGTGAATGTGTTTGTGTTTTTTTGGGTTCATTTTTTTGTTTGTGTGTATGTGTGTGTGTGTAAGTTTTTGTGTGTGTGTGTAAGTTTTGTCGTGTGTGTGTGATAGATCGTGTGTGTGTGTGTGTGTTTTTAAGTTTTGTGTGTGTGTGTGTGTGTGTAAGTTTTTGTGTGCATGTTAGTTTTTGTGTGCATTTTAGTTTTAGTGTGCTTGTGTTAGTTTTTGTGTGTGTGTGTGTGTTTGTGTTTGTGTGTGTGTTTGTTTGTGTGTGTGTGTAAGTTTTTGTGTGTGTGTGTGTGTGTGTGTATGATTTGGAGTGTGTGTTTTAGTTTTAGTGTGTGTGTGTGTAAGTTTTCGTGTGCATGTGTAAGTTTTTGTGTTTGTAAGTTTTGGCGTGTGTGTGTAAGTTCTAGTCGCGTGTGTGTGTGTGTGTAAGTTTTGTGAATGTGTGTTTGTGTGTGTGTGTATGTTTTTGTGTGTGTGTGTGTGTGTTTTTTTTTGTTCATGTGTAAGTTTTTGTGTGTGTGTGTGTGTAAGTTTTTGTTTGTGTTTGTGAGTTTTTTTGTGTTTGTGTGTGTTTGTTTTGTGTTTGTGTGTGTGTTTGTCAGTTTTTTTTTGGATGTCATTTTTTGTTTGAATGTTAGTTTTAGTGTGAATGTGTTAGCTTTTGTGTGTGTGTGTGTGTGTGTGTTAGTTTTTGTGTTTGTTAGTTTTGGAGTGTGTGTGTAAGTTTTAGTGTGTGTGTGTGTGTCAGTTTTGTGTGTGTGTGTGTGTGTGCTAGTTTTTGTGCGTGTGTGTGTGAGTTTTTTTGTGTTCTTGTGTAAGTTTGTGTGTGTGTGTGTGTGTGTGTGTGTAAGTTTTTGTGTGTGTGTAATTTTTGGCGTGTGTTTTTGTTATTTTTGGTTTTTGTTTTTTTTTTTGTTTTTTGTGTGTGTGTGTGTTTGTGTGTAAGTTTTTGTGTGCATTTAAGTTTTTATGTGCATTTAAGTTTTAGTGTGTGTAAGTTTTGGTGTGTGTGAGTAAGTTTTCATGTGTGTGTAAGTTTTCGTGTGTGTGTGTGAGTTTTTGTGTGTGTGTGTAAGTTTTTGTGGGTGTGTAAGTTTTTGTGTGCATGTATGGTGACCGGGGGAGGACCTTTGGGGCCCAGGGAGGGCGTTTGGGGGACCCTTGAGGATTGAGTGGTCTTTTGGGAGCCCGGGGACCTTTGTGGACCGGAGGAGGGCCCTTGGGAGCCCGGTGGTCTTTTGGGAGCCCTGTGGGCCTTTGGAGGTCCGGGGGGGCAGTTGGGGGCCTGGGGGACTTTGGGGGTCTGGGTGGGCCTTTGGGGGCTCCGGAGGCCCTTTGAGACCTTGGGGGGCCTTTGGGGGGCCGGGGGTGGGCCTTTGGGGCCCAGGGTGGACCTTTGGGGCCCAGGGTGGGCCTGTGGGGCCCGGGGAGGGCAGTTGTGGGCTTGGGGGACATTTGGGGACCGGTGGAGGGCCTTTGGGATCCCGTTGGTCCTTCGGGAGCTCGATGGGCCTTTGGGGGCCGGGGGATGGCCTTTGGGGGTCTGGGTTGGCCTTTGGGGGCTCCGGTGGCCCTTTGAGAGCTTGGGGGGCCTTTGAGGACCGGGGGGCTTCCTTCGGGGCACAGGGAGGGCAGTTGAGGGCCTGGGGGACATTTGGAGACCGGTGGAGGGCCTTTGGGATCCCGTTGGTCCTTCGGGAGCTCGATGGGCCTTTGGGGGACCCGGGGATGGCCTTTGGGGGTCTGGGTGGGCCGTTGGGGGCTCCGGTGGCCCTTTGAGAGCTTGGGGGGCCTTTGAGGACCGGGGGGGCTTCCTTCGGGGCACAGGGAGGGCAGTTGAGGGCCTGGGGGACATTTGGGGACCGGTGGAGGGCCTTTGGGATCCCGTTGGTCCTTCGGGAGCTCGCTGGGCCTTTGGGGGCCCCGGGGATGCCCTTTGGGGGTCTGGGTGGGCCTTTGAGGACCGGGGGCTTCCTTAGGGGGTGGGGTGGGGGAGGAGAATCATTTGGGGTTGGGGTAGAGGACCTCACAACACTGTTAAAATACAACTTGTGTATTGTAGCGACCACACTCAAAACCTCCTCCAAAATCTCTTCAAAAATCACCTTTTAAAATGTCTCTAGCTGTTTCGCCGAAATAGTTCCATAAAATAGCTAAAACGGTTTCGCCAAAATTAACCCTAAACGGAATTTCGGCATGTTCCTTTTGTTTGGCATCTCTGTGCCAATGCATTTCAAATTATTTGGAAACCTTTTCGCGCGCTAAGATCAATACGTCTGCTCGGAAACGATTCTCTTGTTAGAAACAACAAATTAATTTCCCTTTCGTGAATCAATTCTCTATAGAACAACAAATTAATTCCCCTTTTGTGCCAATCAATCAATCATGACATCATGTGTGATCTAACTGTTTCTCGGTGACAATTCTCTTTGGAAATGCAAGGACATTAATTAACTTGACGTCATCTGTCAGACATTAATTAACTGTTTCCGGGAACCTCATAACATCTGGCTCGAATAACAATAACAAATACTATTTCCGGATCATAACATCCGCCTCGAACAGGAAGGAAGTGTCATTAACTTTGCTTCGAACGACAACAACATTGACCCCATTAACCACGTGTTCTCTCTAATGACTCTGTTCAAAACAACAACAACACTGACCTTGGCATTTTGCCTCGGAAACAATAACAACAACATTGACATTCGCTGAGGGCGTGCCAAAAACACACCTGGTGAAAGAGGTCATTGACCCCATTACGCAATCATTCTCCCTAATGACTCTATGCCCATATATGGACTCCTGTCCGGAGTTATTATGGCATCTCTACTAATATTGAATAAAAGAGTGGTTCCCTCCCCCCAATAGGTTGACAAAGTGCAAAAAAAGACCGAATGGGACCAATTGCCTCCTGAGCTCTTTGTTGCCACAATAAGCCAAAGAATCTGTCTGCTTATAAAAGCAACATTACGTATCCCAACTACGGTTTCATAACAACTTAGACCATTTGAAGCACAATATTAATTTTTACGGGAATTAGCTTGTCTATAATTGGTATTTATGAGACAGATACATGAAATAATTCACCGCTTAGTGTTAATTTTCTGAATTTCTTTTGCTGTATGGTAAAAAATACTGTGTTCACCGGAAAATTGATATCCTACTGAATGAGAAAAGTATATCAGCATTTTATAAGAATTTGTCCCTTCCAGAAAATCAGCTAGTTTCAACTCTAGACTTTACCTTGACAGAATTTCTATTGATTTTAGAGATGATTTTAGTAACATGAGAAAAAGTATAGTTGGCTATCTTGTTATGTTGATGCAATAAAGATTTGCTAGCAAAAACTTATATTTCTACTGGACAAGACTTCAATACATTTACATTGCTCTCTGACTAAGCATTTAAGAGAATTTTACAAATTAATAATCAGTATTTATCATGTATAGGTCAGCACGGTAATCGTAGCAAGTCAATGTTATTTAGCAGCATAAATTCCATAAAAACAGTTAGATTAAAGTTCTCGCGGCTAAAGGTGCAAATTATTTCCCATGTGATGTAGGAGACAGAGGCCCTACCCCTACCACTAGAACAAGGATACACAGTAATAAGTGATTTGTTTGTATCCTGCTTGTCCTGGACAGTAATTATGGAACTTTCCTGCTCAATTGATGGAATAATATACTGTAAGCAATACGTCGTATTAGTGGAATTAAACTGCCCCTTTACCGTCTTAACATTCAGGGGTGGATCTAAAGTAAAATCTCTGGTGAGGCCTAATGTGACAAGGCCACCAATGAGCAAATCTTGGGGGGACTCAATGTGACAAAGGTACCAATAATAGACGAAATTGACAAATTTATTCTAAACAAAGTAGTGAAAAAAAAAAGAAAAAAAGAAATGAGGATGCACGAAAAAATCTTGCAGGGGGGAGCCGGGTCCTCCTTGGATTCACCACTGCTAACACTTATGCAAATACCTACTATTATCTGACTCCTAGTCCCTAATTCTGCCTAGCTGAAACAATCAAGCCGTATTATTTGATACGCTTGACAGACTGAGTTCCATCATTTTACTTACGTTCCAATTCTAGAAATCGTATGAGGCGTAACCACGCTTCTACACAATTTCAAATTATGTTTTAAAAATCATTTTGTAATTTCAAAATTCTCAAATATCTCATTCTCGTATCACTTAAATAAAATCAGAAACAGAAGAAAAACAGGTAGGAAAAAAAAAAACAGAAACAGGACGAAATAGCTATTATAAAAACAGAAACAAAACAGAACAGGTAAATAAAAAACAGGTCATCTGTTTCTGTTCTGTTTCTTGTTTTTTGCATGAACAGAACAGAAACAGGTGCTTTAAAAGCAGAACAGAAAACAGAAACAGTTTCCATGCTTAGTTGGAACTAAGTGACAAATCAGACACTTTAGAAATTTTTCAAGGTAGACTAATTTGTGCTGATGCTCTGGAAACAGCTGAAAATGCCCATAGCCCACTAAACTCTCGGTTAGGTAAGAAAATCTGAAATATTCAAATTTCATATTTTTGAAATGACACCTTGTTTATTTGCTCAAGATTAGAGAAATACTTAAGAAAAATGCATGTAACAATAAATTTGTGCATTAAAGAGTAGGAGTAAGGACAAATGGGAAAATACAGGGAAAATTTTGAATTCTTTTGCTCTATGAAGTTGCTGGATTAAAGATGAAGCTTCAATCATATAACCCTCTAAAAGGATTCCCAGGACCATGAAAGGAGGGAATTCAAAGCAAGTTCTTTTTAAAAAAACCTTCTCTTGAATTAAGAGTTGGGGAATCATGACAGTTGGCCATTTAGGGTAGTACAATAAATTAGGGGCCAAGAAACTGGGGTTTACAAAAATGGCTAGGAAACGTTGCTTTGACCATCTTACATGAATAGGTGAAAAAGGTGTCATCTGAATAACAAGATGGCCATTGGAGAATCAGTGAACTGTATCAAGGTCATACCCTATTGAGGATAGGTGAACTGTATCAAGGCCGGTCACTCTTGAATGTCTCTGTAATCTCTAGCCTTAAGAGATAGTAGTGCAATGACTTAGTTGCGTAGTAGATTCCGAGAGTTCTATGGCTCTCATTTATCAAAGTATCATATTAATTAGATTGGTTTTAAGTTTCATTGCACTGGAGTCAGTGAATTCTTACACAATCAATTTTTTTTGTCTTGAGTGTGTATATAAATAAATTGATGGAGAGTTAATATCACAGTTCCAAATAGACATTAGACTAACTTACGTTGATTAAAGTCCAAAAAACGTTACATTATTAAAAATTAGTGATTTTAGACTATTGCAACTTAAAGGAGTTGACAGTAATGATCTGAAGACGAGAGTCTCCAATGTAGCAGTGGAAATTGCAAAGATTTTTCGGCTAGTATTTGAGTGGGATGATATGTTTGGTAGATATGTTATATCTTTGAGTAATTTTAAGTTGGAACAAAAATTATGTTTTGCAGCTAAAGTGAACATTATGGATATATTCTTAAATTGATTGCAATCATGAAGCATATTGTGGACAATGAATTGGAACATCTTGTGAGAAAAGAGTGAAAATGTATTTTTACTTTTATTATTACATTTCTGACAATAAAAATGTTTTATAATGATTTTATTCTAATTAAAGATTTTAAGTTAGTCGTTTACTCCTGTCCCAAGGGAACCAATGGGCGATGAGAATGCGCTCAAAAATAGAAAAAAAATCCTCTTTTCTAGGAGTTATTTAGTTTACAATTGATAATGTAAGTGTTAAGAACACAAAAATGGATCGTTAAAACTGAGAACCTTGCGTAAATTCTCATTGAGGAAAATTCTTTCATTTTCAAATGGATTGGTAACATAAATTCTGTTCGACAGAACAGAGGTTCTGTCGAATAGTTGAAAGTGAAACCACCTTTTTTTCGACTTGCAATTTTGGTTGTTAACTCGGCACATCTCAGGCATATTATTGTATTCTCTGTAGGGTATGGTAGTAATAGAGTAATCACTAGAGTCAAAAGTTGCCACCGCACCTTCAGCACCAGAGTCAAATGGTCTTGTTTTGATCTCATATGGGACATCCTCTTTTAAAACATCAAATTTATTCTTGATAATACAATCGACGAGAGCAACTTCATATCTACCTTCAAATTTAATGGCAGGGGAGATTTTAGTCCAAAGATAACTTCAACAAAGATCGTCATAGAGAGGATCGGAAACATTGGTCATGAATATCACATAGAGATCATTGAAAATTGTGTACGTTTTTAACACCTATCCAAGAATCAAATTCAGAGTTTTACCAAAGCCAGCGAACTAGCAACTGTTTCTTATTACCCTGTGTTCGAGTTTTTAATACTTTTTCAATTTGATAAAAACCACTGTCTTTAACTTTGCAATTCATAGTCATAAAATCCTCCCAAAATCTCATCATCTTTGCTGTCTGGTATTCGATAGGTCATGGGTTTAGTCTTTAGAACTTTAGGCAATTTAAAAAATTCACTAAACCATAATTAATTTCTTTTTTCAAAAATACTACCTGTACGATTGGTTCCAACTGTATCACCGACAGAGAATTTGTTTTTAATTCCACTTTCATTGCCAAAAGACGAAGAATAATGTCAAATGTGAGAATAATGTCAAATAATGTCAAGTTGGAGAAAAATGTCAAGTGTATTGTCATCGTGATGAACTTCAAGTGGACTAAGATTGGACAGGGAGCGATTAGGACGTTGATTGTAAACATGCATTAATTTATCCAAATCATGAATATGGGCGGCAGTGTTTTTAATATATCTGAAAATTAATGTGTTTAATATCTGGAAATGAGGCAAGGAATGGTTATAATCAGTCGTTCAGCCAATGCAGTCTTAATTTGACTATGACAATGATACAACTTTATACCATATTTTAATAGCATTTGGTTTACATGTGAATTGACAAATTCACTCCCTCGATCTGTCTGAATTTTACTGTAGGACTATTAGCCAAGTATTGTTTCTAGAGCGATTGCAATCTCCTCCTCAAGCTTAGATTCCAATGGAATTGCATAGGAGTAGTGACTAAAATATTAATCGCAAATAGAATGTACTTATAGGGTTTATTGTATTGTCGGTGTATATCATCCAAAGTCATAGGATCATCTTGCCTGATTTGCAGTGGGTAGAAGGCATTTGTTTTTCGATATTGATTACTGCGAAGTCTACGATTTCAATGAAGAGTATAGCTCGGTTCACTTTGAAAATATTCTTTCGCTACACTCTGTTGGACATTAGAGGCATGAGCAAGTGTACTGGGGCAGTAACACTTCCCCTCTGATGAACATTTGCGTAGATACATTTCAGAGTTTCATCCATTTTGCATGTGAATGTTTACTTCCTCTTCCACTACCCTATTGTGTACTAACACTGGTGGCTTCGACGGTAGAAAGACTTTTTTTTCCTAACCTTTAAAGTTGAATCATCATCATCACTGTTTTAGATTGATTAGGGTGTACTTGTAAGCTTTAGCGTTTTAAAATCATCCTTTTTAGAATTGTCATCATCATCATCATTTACTGATACCAATTCTTTAAAAAAAAATTCTGTTAAAATCAAGTGCTTTGGGAAAGTTTGATGTGTTTAAATATTTCAAGATTTGTGTCAAAGGATACAGTTCTCTTGTGATTTGAGACAATATCAGTTATTAGATCAATGAAATTGTAAGTGCTCCTACCTAGAGTGATTTGCTTACTTATAGCATCAATTTGAACATCACATCGCTTTTATTCAAATAATTTAACAATCTTCTACCCCGCTCCCGATAGGAAACTCGTAATAAATCAAATATCTTAGATATATCCGATAGTAATCGTGCTGCTGCTGATGATGACACAGACGCAATACTTGACTCTTGTGTCTTATCTACAACATTCACAACACTGATGGGTTTTATTTTATTCGGTTTTTGTTTGTCAACACGAAGAAGTGCCATTTGAAAAATCATAATTTTATGATCATAATTTTATGAAGTTTATGTCATTAAACAAATCAGTGAAATTACCCTCAAAAGTTTGCAGTGGAGATAGAGCTTCATCAATTGCAGTCAATCTAAATGATTTAACCATATTTTCTTTTTATAATGGAAGAAGAAGATTGCAAACAAGAATATCAATTATTGGCAATAAAACAGTGAAAAAACCTTTCTCCGCCTGAACTAAATGGTTCCTTTTTCGTTTCACTGTTTTTTTTCTCTTGGACAGTGCATGAACAATGGACTGATTTTCTCTAATCTGCTTCTTCATAGCATCTGGTAGTTTAACATTGCCTGCAGCTAAATTTAAACACAATTCGGAAATGAGTTTAATAAAAACACGACCTCCATTGTTCAGTATGGCCTTCCTAAGTCGTGATTTTAAAGTACTCAAAACAGAGAACATGTATCTATTATGATATAACTTCTTCAACGTCATAGTTTCAACTAATATCTTTTCCTATTGCCCACCGGCTGATATACGGTTATTTTACGATCATAATTATTACTAACAGAACCTAGTTCTTCAGGTGTATTTTGATTAAGGTCAATTACAATGTATCCATATGGTTTACTTGTTGCCTGATTGTAAGCTGAAAGCAGGAATTTAGGTTGACCCGGATAAATTTGTTTTTTAATGTTGTGATGGAACTTGAGTCATGAACAACTTTGTAATGAGTACAGTTCAATGAAAGAGTTCGAATACATTTACTCTGATGAAAGAAATTTCTTAGGACAATAGTGACAGGAATATTTTCATTATTGAAACGTACTGTGAACATTTAAATCATTTCTTCAGACCATTGCTCTATCGATTCGGCGTAATCATTAGTAATAATCCAAGAATTTGGTTCCAATGAATTGAATACAGAATCTAATCTCTTGATGAACTTAACATGAAGTTAAATTGCACTTATCCAATCATATGACTCTTTCCAAACAGTATAGCAATAGTATATATTTTCTATTGACGTTTGATGTTGATCCGTTGACAACAACAACATTTCCCGGCGATTCTGAATTAATTTCATAAAAAGTGTTGTTTTCCCACTCATTGATGGCCCACAGAGAAGGGCTCTGAAAGGTGTTATAAAGCTTTAAATAATCTAAGAATCTCTGTTGTTTTGTGGATGCAATCGTATTCAATGAACATCAACAACTGAATTATAATCCAATAGTTTACTATTTTATATATATTTACATACAAATCTTCTTTTAACAACAGTAAGAAAGCTTGTGCATAAATAGAAAAAAATCTTCAATAAAATATATATTATTCAATAACAAAAGAAACAACTGGTATATACAAACAAAACCAAGCACACGAAAAAATCTGTTCTAAGTCACTATAAGATACTGGTGGTGGCTATGCTCCCTCCCCCCCCCTCCGCTGGCGACAAGCTTTTTGGCGAAGACCACACTCCCTACCCCGGGTTGCGAGCCCCCTCCCCCCCCCCAAGGTTTTGGGAAAGATTTTTAATGAAGTTTACTCACACTAAAACTTTCCCTATGAAGAACACACTCGCCTCGGTCGGAAGTTAAATAGTGCCCAAGGGAGAGGGTACTCACAACATCTCTACAAACATAGACCGTGTCGGAAATGGTACTCGTAGCAACCTTTTCAATGTTTACAGTGAAATTCTTATAGTTTAACGAGCGAATTGCCAACAGTTTCGCTCCTATAATTGTCCATGTCAAAATACATTTCCACATAGTGCGTAGGTACTCCCTTGCATCGTTTTTTTATTTCTTCGTTGTTTATCACTATTAAGTGACAAACAACGATAAAGATGAAATCTAAACCCTTGTAAGTAGAGCCTGGAGTCCTTCACAGTCAATCGGACTCCTTTTTCAATTCCTCAATCTTATAAACATTAGCAACTCGATGTTCTGAGACTGAAAAGCTAATTAGCATTTCAATTCCCAGTCATGACCTATGGTTTAATTGTTGTCACTCATATCATAGAGCTTGAGTGTATCATTATGTTCCATCCAGATATTTTCAGCTAGATAGAACTTAAAATGCTTTTATATAATTAGTTAAATGTGCTTAAACGCATATTTCCGGAACACATTTTTTTGGTGAATGGGTACTGGTCTGGTTCATTAAATGTACTTGGTGGCATATATTTGAAAAGGCTTGCTTTTAATGAGTAGGTAGATACAGTCTAGCAGTTGATAGTTCTGCGCTAACCACTACCAAAAGACTATAGCTAGACTGTTACTTGCCGTATGAAATAGTTTTCGCAATCCCAGCCACTTACCAGGTGGCTTAAGAAAAACGGAGTAAAAAGAAGCCAGGAAATGCGACGAGTAAATAGTTAGACCGGAATTCTTTTTGTGATACAGAAAATCATCAAATAAACACGAAAAATCCGTGGCAAGTGGAGGCAAAACATATTTCAAGAGTTAACCTGCTACCCATTAGACTAGGGAGCTACTGGTTTGGCGTGCCCAAAAACAATAGTGAAAATTGGCTGTTCAGTTTTCTGGGTACAAATTACATTTGGAAGCTAATGGGGGAAGGGATAGTGTCAGTAGTATAGTGAGAATTTTGTTGGAAAATAAATAGGGATATGTGAATCATCAATAATCCAACAGTTAAAGGAGTTCCCAAGAAGCTTATTAAACGCAGCTTCTAGTTTCAGATCGTTATTCGTAATATAAAATCTCTTTATTTAGTTTGGGAACAAGCTGTTCCTTCTGAGGATTGAAATAAATTCCAGCCCCTTTGTAAAAAAGTGATTCAAAAATTTGTGTGTTCAGTACAATACTAAGCAACCGTTGCCGTGCTCTGAGTTAAGTTACTCAGATGCTACTCAGTGCTGTGCTGCCAGATGGGCTTGTTCTCTGCCCCGCGGGCTTGTTTTAGCCGTTAGGGTCGGGCTGATTTTTTTTGTGGGCGTGGGGGCCGGGGGGGGGGCGGTAGCGTGGGCTTTTTATAAAAAAAAATGATCTTATTTTGGGCTTATTTTGATTGAAAGCTTGAAACCAGGCAAAAATCCCAAAATCACGGTGGCTCAGCCGTGGCTATGAACCAAAAAAACAAGAGCCCTCCTTTAGCACATGGAACGCTTTCTATTCTGAAACGCTTCCCCATTAGGAATTTATTTCTGCATGGCTGAGATGGCTCTACATTAGGGGTCTCACAAAGAATTCTATTGCTGCTCAGATTAAGGCAAGACTTGAATTTTATGCAGATCTATCTTTTTTTTTATATATTTGACAGATCTGGCCCAACCTTTTTGTGGCCTAGGCTTAGTCTAGAATTGGGGCTGTTGGGAAAAAATCATGTTAAGAAAACAATTTATACTTTGTAATATGCAGATTTCCCTACTTGTAATGGTATATCCCTAGAGAAGGAAACATGTTAAGAAAGCAATTCATACATGATAATTAATATAAAGAAATAATTGTTACTGATATCTTGCTTGTTGCTCTGCTATACATTACCCCTAGGCCCTCCCCCTTAAATTGCAAATACATGCCTGAAATTCATCCATTGTACCATGAAATTTAATCAACCGTGACAGAACAAAAACCAGAAAAACAAGTTACTGATGGGTGGCAGAATGCATTGGAAATATATAATTTGGGTTATATATTTGCACATTAGGGGAAGGAGTTAGGGATAAAGTATAGCTGAGATACGTGCAATATGTGTTATCTACAATTATTCTGCATATTATGAATTGTTTTCCTAGCATGTTTCCTTCTCTACATGTCCTTTTCTAAACTGTTGTAATTAACACTTTTTAACTGCAAGTTTATTATACTTTACCCCCCCCCCAATAATGTGCAAATATACATGGGTGCCCATAGGCTGAATTATAGGGGGGCTCACCTGGTCTAATTGGCACTTCAAATGCTATATAAATAAAATCTTAAGACAAAATATCATATGCAGCACAATGGTGCTGCCTAAATAAAGAGCAATATGGACACAATATATTGTTTAGTATTTTAGACCAGGATACTTCTTATAGAAAGAAATGTCATAGGAAATTCAAAAAGAGCTTATGGAGGGAAATCAGCTCCCCCTCTCCCACGTCAATTACTTCCCCAAACACATCCAATCAAATTTTTGAGATAGCCATTTTGTTCAGCATAGTTTAAAGGTCCAAAAATAATGACTTGGAGAATGCCACCCCCCCCCCCCCACAACTCTCAGAGCAATAGTCCAAAGATAAGATAACAATATCCTCAGTAATCAAATACAAGAAATATTTAGGCAGACATTGAACTAAATCAAAACAAACTATGAGCATGTGGACTTTCAAAAAAGTGACAAAGTAATATCTCAAGGACAATTTATATTAATAAGTTAGATCTTTAAGAGTAGGCTACATTGTGGGGGATCTTGAACTATCCAGAAGGCACTATGTGTATACTTTTAGTAGTACAACTACAGTTCGTGTAACTAATGATGCTAAGAGTACTAAGGTGAAGGCACTCCCCCCACCCCTGTTCCCCCTTAGGGGCGCCCATGCAAATATATAGTCTGAATTATATATGGTAAAATTCTAGACAAGCACACTACAAAATAAAGCTTTCTGGGATGGGTTTACAGACTAAAGTATGTCCTGGAGATATATTTTTAAGTAGCCAACCCATCTCTACTCCTTTCCCCAATAGAGGGCATTGACCTTTGATGACCATTAAAAACCATAGTTTTGTAAAAGTGAAGCCATGCAGAATAGATAGTCTGCTTAAAAAAAAAGTACAAAAAAAGTGTTTTCAGCTTTACAACTTTGCTCAATCCAAATTGGGGAAGATTCAAAGATCTAGAAATATATTTCCTAAATTTAGGAAAAAAAACTTTGATATGGCTTAAAATTCTACTCTATTAACAGGAATTGCATTTTCAAACTAAAACCAGAGACAAAGAAACTCAAAATTAAGATATAATATTGTTTTGTCAAAATTCCAGGACTTAGAAATCAGAAGGGGGTTACTATAATAGAATGGCACTATCTTCCCAGAGTATGTTTTTGGCCCTGGATTTATCACTGAAAGTATTGTTTTCCTAACCGAATTCTTCCAAGATATCAAAAAGTAGCTTGTCTAGAATAGTGCTTCAGAGGCGTTCTGTGAACTCCCTTCAAACCTTGAGTTTATGATGTCCGAAACGTATAAATGGTTTAATGTGAGCCCCATAGACATATCTACATGTATTTAACATGTATTTTAGGGAGACATATCAACATGTATTTTAGGGAGACATTTCAACATGTATTTATTTCTACCCATTTTTTACCATATCTCCTTATACTTGATATTAAGTTTCATTTTTAAGTGGTTTTCCCTGGTGTTTCACTTTATTTACCTGATTTTGATGTTAGAAAATTTTTATTTTCTATTCCCAAGGGACTTGTCCTTTGTCTGCTGATAAACAGCTGATTATCTGTTTGTAAATAAAGCCAGGCTGAATTCAGTGTCCTTCTTCTTCTTCTGAATTTGTAGCCAGTAATAAAGCGCAGTTGCCAAACGCTAAATACTAAAATACCATTGATTGCGTTGGCTCGTCCGTTTTTGCGTATTTTTGGTGGATAATTTGTGCAGAAGGGAGCAATAGCAAACAAACAAGAGGCCGAATTGGTACCAGCGGGATTTATTCCTTAAACTGCTGGGAATAGGTGATTTGAGTATTGCACTTCCCACATTCTGTCCACCTCGTAAATTGTCAAGGCAATAATGGCACCAAAAAAGAGACAACGTGAGAGCCCCGTAAAAGGACAAGATAAGTGCCCGGGATGTGCAAAAGGCCTGGACGAGAACTCGCAAGCCGTCAACTGCGACAAATGTCCTAACTGGTTTTGTATTGAGTGCCTAGGATTAAGTGATGAACAGTACGTCCTGCTAGCGAAAATGAATCGTACTATGAAATGTGAATGGAGCTGTCCCCGGTGCATCTTGAATAAGCCTGTGCGCGATGCCGACACCCTAACCAAAGCCATCGAATCTTTTAAATCAGAGGTGCGAGAGGACATTGCTAGCATAACGACCACAGTCAACAAGGGTCTCAGTGAGATTCACGATGAACTTGCCACAAAATGCAATGTTCTCGAGGTGAAAGCAATTGTTGAATCGGCAATTACTGCTCAAGTGACAGGGCTTGCACCAGAAGCACTTGACGAACATATACGCCGTACAGTCAGAAGTGAGCAAGACAGGCAGAGACGCAAACTTAACGTCGTCGGATACGGGATTCCGATCCAAGCAAGTGACGAAGACTTCCTTGCTAAATATTTCAAGGACAACTACAAACTAGCGACCAAAGTCTTCAACGTGAAAAGACTACAAGCCTCGGCCCCCACGGCCGGACAACCACTGCGACACCCACCAGTCCTGTTCACGGTAGCCAGCTTCATAGACAAGAAGCATATCCTGGATGCGTCCTACCAGCGTAAAGACCCGATTCGATTCTATGGCGACAGCTCCAAAGAAGATCGCAACGCTAGAAAAGCCTTGTTGGAAGAGATGAAGAAAAGACAGGCAAACGGAAGAACAGACCTAGTAATAAGAAACGGCAAAATCACAAAAAACGGCCAAACTTAAGCAATTCCGATGGAGAGATGCTCGAGTATGCAAGAATAACCACTACCTCCAACCGTCTCGTCCCCCTTGTAAATAGTTCATGTGTGAGTGATAATAACGATGTAAACGCAAGTTTGTGTAAATGTATGAACAATGAATTAACAGTTACGTCCCCATGCCCTTCTGCCTCGTCCCTCATTAGCAGCTCTGTGTACCTAAGCTGCAATTCACCCACTTCAACCGAAAGCGAGAATATTAGTGAGCAGAATAAAAACTCGCCCAGACACACCCAAAAACTTGTGAACATTATGACGGCAAACGTTGATGTTATTACCAACAAGATGCCGGAACTGGCAACAGTGCTCCAACTAAGTCAGATAGACATTGCAACTCTGACAGAAATTTGCCCCAAGAACTCAAGATTTCAACTGACAGAAGACTCAATCTGCCCCTCTGGATACAACATCTTCAGCAATCTGCCTGATCCAAACTGCAGAAGAGGAGTGGCTGTTCTAGCTTCCAAGGAATTCCAGGTAAAAGAAATTTCTGTCCCAAATTATTACTTACCTTGGGTTGAAGCTACATGGGTCTCCCTGTCCCTACCTAACGAAATGTTTGTCCTAAGCTCAATTTACAGGAGCCCCAGCAACCCTTGCCAGCTGTCCTATGAAACAGCAATTGCCGAAATGACGCAATTCATACTATGCAATTACCCAAAGGCAACCCTGCTCATGACAGGGGACTTCAACCTCCTAAACGTATCTTGGGTAGATGGCCGAGGTATGACCAAGTCAAGCCTTGAACAAAACCCATTAGTACAAGCCCTCTCTGACAACTTTCTATACCAAACAGTAACTATGCCCACAAGAATGCGCCCAGGACAAAATCCCTCCATACTGGACCTAGTCATAACAAATGACCCAGAAAAGGTGAACAACACTCACACTCTCAGTCCAATTGGCTCAAGTGACCACATGCCAGTTCTCTCATCTATTCAACTCAACTCCAAACCATCAAAATATACCAAGCAATCCTTTACAAATTACAAGATGATGGTGGAAGAGCTGTTAGATGCTAACCTGGAAACACTTATATCAGAAGATGTCGAAGCCTCATGGCTAACTCTAAAAAGACCCTACTAGAGAGCCAAGCCAAACACACCAGCGTATCATGGAAAAAGAATCCCAAAACTCTACCTTTCCTCACCCCAAAAATAAAGAAACTAGGCAACAGGAGGAAAAAACTTTGGGAGAAGTACATGAAACAAAAGAATACAGCTTTGTACGAGCAGTACAAAACTGCAAGTAACCTCCTCAGAAAAGAAACTAGAAAACTGACCTCAAACTACGAAGAACGACTGGCCAAAAACGTCAAGGAAAACCCAAAATTAGTCTGGAAATACATCTCTCATAAGAAGCCAGGCAGACACACCGTACCAGACCTGGTAAACAACAACTCTATATCCTCTTGCCCCTCTGAAAAAGCAAACCTGCTTAATCAGCAGTTTGCCTCAGTGTTCTCCATGGATGACCCCCAATCAACCCCCCCACCAGCAGAACAGGCTCACACTCCCGGCCCGATGGTACACGCACCAGTCACAATTGAAGAAGTAACCAAACAGCTGAAGGACCTCGATCCCAATAAATCGACGGGACCTGATGGTCTCAGCCCACGACTGATGAAGGAATTAAGCCCTGTAATATCAGCCCCACTGGTTAAACTATTCAATCTGTCGCTTGCACAAGGAAAGCTTCCTGGGGACTGGAAGAAGGGAATAGTCATCCCAATTCACAAGAAGGGTAGCAAAACTTCTGCAGCAAATTACAGACCTATCAGCCTTACATGTGTGGCATGCAAGGTCATGGAGAGAATCATAAACAAGCGTATCATTAATCATCTTGAGGCCAACTCACTTATCAGCAGTAGTCAGCATGGTTTTCGCTCAAAGAGATCGGTGGACACAAACCTTCTTGAGTCATATAGTCTTGTAACTGACCTACTAGAGAGAGGATTACCTGTGGATATTATATTGTTAGACCTAGCCAAAGCATTTGACAAGGTTTGTCACCGATACCTCATTCACAGGCTACTTACTCTATCTGTTAGTCCACAAGTGGTCAGTTGGACAGAGGACTTTCTGAGGGACAGAACACAGCAAGTGAAAGTGATAACTGGACCAAACAGCCATGTCCTTTCTGACGAAATCAAAGTCACTAGTGGGGTTCCCCAGGGCAGCGTCCTGGGCCCTACCCTGTTTAACATCTACATAAATGAGCTACCCCTCATCACCAGCAACAAAACCACCCTATATGCGGATGATTCAAAACTCATAGGTCCTGCCAACATCTCTTCTTCCATCCAATCCCTCCAAACTGATCTCAACCACATGTGCTCCTGGGTCAAAAGATGGCTGCTGGGATTCAACGCAGAAAAATGCAAGGTCATACACTTCGGACACAAAAACCCCAAACATCAGTACCTCATAACCCAAAATTCTGGAAGTCACCACACAATTGAGCCTGTCCAGGAGGAGAGTGACCTTGGCGTCATCGTTGTCTCCCAGTTGAAATTCAGCTCCCACTCACAGAAAATCTCAGCCAATGCTAGAAGAGCCCTAGGCATCATCAAACACAGCATCACCAGTAGGAGTAAACACGTAATCACCAAACTCTATAAAGGATTAGTAAGACCTAGACTGGAGGGGGGGATGATACTGGCCACCCCTCGATTCAAAAAGGACAAGGCAGTTCTTGAGCAAATCCAACGAAGGGCCACTAAGATGATTGTCGGCATGGAAAACAAGACATACAGTGAACGGCTGAAGGAACTCAACCTCCCCTCCTTAGTATATAGACGGAAACGGGGAGACATGATCCAGGCGCACAAACTCCTCTCAACCACTCGAGAAAATGAGATCCTGGAGATCGACACCTCCCACAAAACACGAGGACACCCTAGACGAATCTGCAAACATCACGCTACAACTGGAGCAAGATGCAATTTCTTCTCGAATCGGATCGAGAACCTCTGGAATAACCTCAAGGAGGACACTGTGGCTGCTGAATCAACAGATGCTTTCAAACGCCACCTGGATGCTGAGTGGAAAGATACACCATGGAAGTTTGACTGGGAAGCACCAGAATCTTCCACCAGAACTTAACCAACTACAACAGTCATCATAAGGAGTGATTCAACAGGATCGAAAGTCCTTATTTCACTCCAAGCTGTGATTTAAGGTAATTTAAGGTAATGTTGTATGTTGCAACGAAATAATTATGCGGTTTGAGTGTTTAAGTTGTCCTGTATAAACATATGTCCTAGGCCCATACATGGGACTATGAGAGATGAAGGATACATTTTTTGAGTTAAACAAGTATTACAATTAGAAAGAGTAAGAGGTATTTATTAGTGTTCCCCTTGTCCCTAGTTCTGATATGAAATCTTATATGTATTTAACAAATGTACCATTCAATTCTTTCCAGTGGTAGATTCCAGGTATAGAAATTGCATCCCAACCTTCTAATGGATGTCAGGTAGTGGTTGCATTCTATGCTGCTCTCAGCATTAATGATGATCAATTTTGGCTAGAATGTCTTCCATATTGGCTCAGCCCTGCCCATCACTAATTTCTGTTCTTCTTCTTCTTCTTCTAATTCACAGCAGGCGGGCTATTCAGTTGATACTATTTAGCCCTTTTCCTTTTGCTTCACTCTGTGGGCAACAGAGCTACTTGCTTGGCTGTCTCTTACTTATTAGATATTCTCAGATATCTTTTTCAGTAGATCTTTCGGACTCCTAAGGAGTTCAAATATAAGATGATAGATATCAATTTCTGTGCTCTGTGTGCAGGTATAGTTGGCTAGGCTCTTGGCTGATAGTGAGATTTTGTGGTGTTTGGTAAAGGACATTTTAACAGTTTACAAAGCAAGGTATGTTGTGCAGACGTCAGCATATTACATTCAAATAGGCAATGGTCAATTGTTTCATTATTCATATTACAATGCCTGCAAAGAGGGGACAGGGGCATTGAACCACTTGAATTAGAAAACTTATGTGAGAATGCAAAAAAATTTAGTCCATTTGTTCCAGAACGAATTGTATGATAAATTTCAGAAAGATACTTATTGGGAAAGGGGGAAAGGATAAGATTAATCTTATTAAAATTAATATCTGATAGTCTCCATCAGTAAATATCTCTAATTGGGATTAGTCTCCCACTTGGCTGGTCAATATTTATAGCATTTTTTGCTATTTCATCAACTCCCGGATGATTACCACTT